>NC_043006.1:105849203-105857280 GCF_006345805.1 Octopus sinensis | reverse complement strand
TACGTATCTATATAATAGTATCTGCACGCATACATGTATACCGACACTTCCCCCCATATACGTACATACATACACACATACATACATACGTACGTACGTACGTACAGACATACACACATATGCATGCCTATATATGTATGTATATCAATACATAATGAATATATATATGCCATATACTACCAGAACATACATATATTCTCTTACTCACCCCACACACTCTCTCTTACATGCATATATACATATATATGTGTGCGTGTGTGTGTGTATATATATATATTTATATATACATACATATATACATATACATACATGTATTATATATATATATTATACATATAATATATATATAAATATTATAGTATTATATATAATATATATATATATATATATACATATGTGCGGCATACATATCAGTATATAAATATAAATATATGTATATACACATATGTATATATGCACATGTACATACTTCTTTTTCTGTTTCTCTCTGAACACACCGACACACGCACACACACACATGCACACACGCACACACACGCACACACACACACACACGCACACACACACACGCACACACACACACACGTACACATACAGACACAAGCGCATACACACTTATAATTCTTTATACACATAACATTTCCCAGCCTTACTGATCCTGTTTGTTTCTCATTACGTATTCCAATCGTATTTTATATTCATTACATTTTACACACTCTGCTCCTCAGTTCTCTCTTTTTTATTTTTTTTCTTTTTTGTTTTGCTTTTATAATTGTTTTTTTATTTCTCTATTTGTTCCTCCATTTTTCTTTTTCTTTATGAATATTTTTTTTTAATTTGACGTTTCGTGTCATAGCTGTAAGGTACGTTAGCTGATCGGACGAACCGAACCCTGAACTGGAATACGTACAGGCATTGATGAACACGCGCACATACACGTATACATATCTACAAACATAAACACGCACGCTCACACACACACACACATACTGATACATGCTTGTATATGTATGCATATATTATATATATATATATGGGTGTGTGCTATATATATATATATATGGGTGTGTGGTGTGTGTGTATTATATATATATATATATATATATATATATATGCATATATTATATATATATAATATATATATATATATATATATACCTACATATATATATATATTATATATAATATATATATCTATTATGTATATATATTATATTTGTGTGGCGGGGGTATCTATATAAGAATGTATTTATATATTTATATTTGCAAACACATGCACATAGACAGTGTATATATATATATATATATATATATATATATATATAATATATATATATATATATATATATACATGCATATGACAGATATATATGCATATGTAAACATACACACACACTCTCACACACACACATATATATATATACATATGTGTATACATATGTATATATATTTATATATCAAAATAATTTATTTGTATGTATACATATATATGCGAATATATGTACACACACATAACATATTTATATACACTAAAGCATGTACACACGCACACAAGCACACACACATGCACACACACACATACATACATATATAGACACAGATGTCCGTACAACCGATGTGCGAGATGTGAGAGATGAGAGGCGAGATGCAACTCTCCCTAGTATTGCTAGTTTGACTGAAGCCGGAATAGAAGTTAATAAATTTTATGCAGGAATAACCAAATAACCAAATATCAGAAAATGCCAAAAAAATAAATAAAAAGGAAACAAATAATAAAACAGCTCTTGTAAAACGGTAAGAAGATGAATAAATGAAGATGTACGTTGCTGACTGTGTGTGTGAGTGTGTGAATTTGTGTTGATGTGTATGTGTGGTAAATGTTGTTCGAGATGGAAGTTGCTGATTGGACAGTGAAATACAGTAAATCAGTTGGAAAAAACCAACAAGAACTCATTATGACAGTTTGATAGACGTCATAGGGAATCACACATATCGTTTGAGGGAATTCGCTAGTGATAGTTGCTGTGTTATTGAACCCTGAGATGACACTGATGCTAAGAACCTATGATCAAAATCGTTCCATTTGCAGCTATTTGTACCATTTCGGGGGACAATATGGTGTGTAACTGGTTAGAAACTAGAAACTGTTTTGCTATTTTTTGTAGAGATACAATTGTTGGTTTGTAGCGACTGTGTGGTTTGTAGAGATACAATGTTTGGCTTATATTGAGTTGTCCGGAAAGTTCGTGCCGATTTTTGTAAGGAAAGAGAAAGGTCAATAAATACTTGCCATTACATTTTCAATCAACCAAATATGAACCATTTTGTTATACCATGCATCTCCATCTTTCCTTTAACTTGAAATTATCCTCTTCTCAGAATTGAGGTGGTTTCATGGCAAAGAATTCATCAAGGTATCTTTTTACGTCATCCAAGGAATTGAAATTTTTACAATTAAGACTATTCTGCAAAGACCTGAATAAGTGGAAATCGGAAGGAGCAATATCTGGTGAATATGGAGGGTGAGGTAACACATCCCAGCCGAGATGCAGCAATTTTTATCTGGTTCCCAAAGCATCAAGTGCCGAAAATGAAATTTCTTATCTTCCATTTTAAAGGGTTACATAATTAACACCGGTTATAGGAACATAAACCTTCTTCCACGGAAATATAGCTTAAACTGTGCTCTAAATGGAGGTGTAGTCAAATCCTATTTTATGGACTCAACCATGTTCTAAAATAAGTCGAAAGTTAAATCGGCACAAACTTTCCGGACAACCCAATAGAAACTCTTTTGGTTCGTAGAGATTCACTTATTGCTTTGTAGGGACTCTCTTGTAGGCAAATGGAGAATCTCTGGTTGGTTTGTAGACACTCTTTTGCTGGTTTGTAGAGATGCTTTTGTGAAATTTCTTTTGGTTTGTAGAGACTCTCTTGTTGGTTTCTAGGGAATCTCCTTTTGCTTCGTGGAGACTCTTCTTGGATTGTAGGGATACTTTGTTGGTTTGTAGAGATACTCTTGATGGTCTGTGAAGACTTTTTTTGATTGGTAGAAGTGCTCTTGTTGATTTGTAGAGGCGTGGCTATGTGGTAAGAAGTTTGCTTCTCAACCACATGCTTCTGGATGCAGACCCACTGCGTGGCACCTTGGGCAAGTGTCTTCTACTACAGTCTCGGGTCAACTAAAGTCTTGTGAGTGGATTTGGTAGACGGAAACTGAAAGAAGCTCGTCGTAAATGTGTGTGTGTGTGTCTGCTTGTGTCTGTGTTTGTCCCCCTCGCCACCGCTTGGCAACCGGTATTGGCGTGTTTACGTCTCCGTAACTGAGCTGTTCGGCAAAGTAGAACAATAGAATAAGTACCAGGCTTAAAAAGTACTGAGGTCGATTCATCCAATTAAAATTCGTTAAGGCAGTGCCCCAGCATGGTCGCAGTTTAATGACTGAAACCAATGAATAGAAGATACAAGATAAAAGGTAAAAGATTTCTTGTTATGGAGATAATTTTACGGTTTGTAGAGACCCAATTGTTGGTTTGTGGAGGCGCGTGACTTAGTGGTTAGGGTGTCAGCATCATGATCGTAAGATTGTGGTTTCGATTTCCAGACCGGGCGATGCACTGTGTTCTTGAGGAAAACACTTCATCTCACGTTACTTCAAAACTGAGTAATCTTGCAATGGATTGGCGTCCCATCCGGGTGGGGGATACATACGCCATGGAAACCGGGAAACTTGGTTCTTATGAGTCGGTAGGACTCGAGAAGGTAACCTTTACTTTTTGTTTTTTAGTTTTTGGTTTGGGGATCTTGCTTTGAATTGATATTTCGGGATTTTAAACTAGTGGAACCAGGAATATGACACCCTTCAGCGAATGATAGATCTGTGCTTTGACTCTTGTGGTAAGGGGTGTTCATTTCTGTTTCAGTCATACACACACACAAACACACACATACACACACACACACACTCACACACACACACACTCACACACACACACACACACACTCTCTCACACACACAAAATTGTATATTATGTATATGGTGCAAAAACTATCTCATATAGAACTCAATACTTGGGGTAAAGTGGAAATATATGTTTATTGTTGAAATTTCACGAGGAGTGGCTGTGTGGTATATAGCTTGCTTAACAACCACATGGTCTCGGGTTCAGTCCCATTGCGTGGCACCTTAGGCAACTGTCTTCTACTATAGCATCAGGCCGACTAAAGCTTTGTGAGTGGATTTGGTAGACGGAAACTGAAAGAAGCTCGTCGTATATAAATATATATATATATATATATATATATATCTATATATGTTGTGTGTGTGGTGTGTGTTTGTACCCCTCACCATCGCTTGACAACCGATGTTGGTGTGTTTACGGTCTCCGTATTCTAGCGGTTTGGCAAAAGATCCCGTAGTTATCCCCTTTCTCTTTGAGTTTTCGAAGTGATATATCAGCAGGGAAGCTGGCTTCTATGTCGGTCTGTTATATTTACACTTGTAAGAAGTTTTGATAGGAATGTTCCACAGTATTACAAAGAATAAATCCTGGGGTCGATTTCTTCGACTAAAGGTGGTGCTCCAGCATGGCCACGTTCAAATGACTGAAGCAATAAAAGAATATCTTTATATAATAATCACGCGCATTCACTACACAAACTTTTATACATGTATGTATGTATGTTTTGCGTACGCGCACAGATATACACACACAAATACATATGCATGCCTGCGCACAGTTTCATCGCAAATAATTGTTTGTGTTTTAGTAAGAACTGCACGATACTACTGTTGCCCTAATATGAAGAACATTATCACGCGTATGCATCACCAAGAGCCTACTACCATTTGTAGCTATCGAGACCCAGAATCTTTCCCACTTGACTAAGCGTGTATGATAAACCTTGTCATCTCTGAGGCAGAAGCCACAGCAACGCTTCAACATAACTTACTGTAAAGAAAAATTACATCGGCATATGTGAAGGCAATTTGAAAAGACGTTATGCAAACCACAAGTCTTCTTTCCTGCTCATCGACAAAAGTAAAGCCACCAAGTTGGCTAGCCTCGTACGGGGTTTGAAGACCAACTGCACGACGCATGGAATCAAGTGGAGAACTGCAGAGAAATCTATGCCATATAAAAATGGGTTTAAGAAATGCAACTTATGCGTCGCTGAAGTATCGTACATTCTTTTTAGATCCAAGAATTCCATCACCCCTCTTAATTCCAGCAGGTTGATTCATTTTTCTGAAAACCCTAGCTTATCGAGATTGCCACCTAAGAATTTTCTCACAAAACTAAGTGCATCGATTATCATTGATATAAATGTAGATTTATATCAATAATATATCTGGATGTTGAAGCTGGAGGTTTCGAAGCAGTTTTCCGTAGTTATCCCCTTTCTCTTTGAGTTTTCGAAGTGATATATCAGCAGGGAAGCTGGCTTCTATGTCGGTACGTACTTTTTCTTGTCCATCTTATATCCGGTCTGTTATATTTACACTTGTAAGAAGTTTTGATAGGAAAGTTCCACAGTATTCCTTGTGTTGATGTTGGTGTACATCTTCAAAAAGGTGTTCTCTATATTCATTCCAACCCCCTTTTTTCGAATGGCATTGCACCATGTTTTAGCGACAACGTTGTGTCGCATAGGGAGTTAGGTTAGTATCGTTATGGCATTTTTGGGCAACTGCTAATCACGTGTGATTTCTTCCACAGAAATATGACAATCTTCATTCTCTGTTGCATCTTTGGGGTCCAAGAGCTTCACTGTCACTTTTATTAACCAGACATTTCGTAGCAAATTCCTGTTCTTAGATTGCAAATGCAAAACCTTCGAAGTGCGATGTATTCTAGTGGGCCAAGGGAAATTACACTTCGTGTCGATATTACTGTCTTCTTTAAGTCTTTGGAAAATGTATGTATGACATTGTTCAGTTTTATTTCAAGATTTCTTGCCAATACAGAAAGAGCTGGATTCTAACCTAGATCCAAGGCTCTTTCACTGGTATTTCAACATCAACAACAGGGTATTTTTGTATGTATGTATGTATGTATGCATGTATGTATGTATGTGCATGTGCATATTTGTGTTTTGTTTTATATATGTATAGGCGTAGGAGTGGCTGTGTGGTAAGTAGCTTGTTTACCAACCACATGATTCCGGGTTCAGTCCCACTGCGTAGCACTTTGGGCAAGTGTCTTCTACTATAGCCTCGGGTCGACTAAAGCCTTGTGAGTGGATTTGGTAGACGGAAACTGAAAGAAGCCCGTCGTATATATGTATATATATGTGTGTGTATATATGTTTGTGTGTCTGTGTTTGTCCCCCCCAACATCGCCTGACAACCGATGCTGGTGTGTTTACGTTACCGTAACTTAGCGGTTCGGCAAAAGAGACAATAGAATAAGTACGAGGCTTACAAAGAAGTCATGGGGTCGATTTGCTCGACTAAAAGTGGTGCTCCAGCATGGCCACAGTCAAATGACTGAAACAAGTAAAAGAGTAAAAGAGTACGTATGTATGTATATGTGCAGATTTGTATGTTTTGTTGTATGTATGTATGTATGTATGTATGTATGTATGTACGCATGCAAGCATGCTTGGATAGATGGATATCCATCGATAAAAACGATGGGACTTCAGTTGTTCAATTAACTGAATTACATTTTCATCAAATTAACATAAACTAACGTCCAGTGTCAAATTAATCACAGAACTTGAGGCGATCCAACGAAGCTACACGAAGAAGATGGCCTCTGTGCAGCATATAAGCTACTGGGAAAGACTCAAGAGATTAAGACTATATTTCTTAGAGCGTAGGAGAGAAAGATATGCCATAATATACATCTGGAAGATCCTAGAAGGACTTGTCCCAAACTTTGGCATCGAGAGTTACACAAATGCCGGAACTGGGCGCCACTGCATAGTGCCAAGGACTCCAAATTTGCCATCAAGATGTAGGACAAGATACTGTGATAGCCTGGGCTTCCGAGGCCCACAGCTCTTCAATATCCTCCCGAAGAACCTGAGAGACCTGCATGGGGTGGATGCAAATGTCTTTAAAACTGGATCTCTTCCTGTCAGGTGTCCCAGATGAACCAACTTCACGGCAGGAGGTGCAGATGAGGGCAGCTGCATCGAACTCTCTCATGCACCAAATGGCAGTTGTTAAAAAGCATTCGTGAAGTAAAACCATGTAGCAACACCAAATGGCGGTGCCCCAGCATGGCCATAGCTCGTGAGCTGAAACTAGATAAAATAAAAATGAAATAAATAAAAAAACGTGGCTGAGTATTTCACTGACACGTGTAACTTGAACGTAATTCTCAGACAGAATCAACCTCATGTACAGTATGTGACAAGGCTGTACCTTTACAATCTACTGATGAGCTTCGGTGCTGTTTTTGTATATTCAGTTATTCAGTTTCCATAACAAGATATGGACCGATCCGACGCTTCAGAGAATTCCGTTTATTCAAGAGAATCTTCAGTGAGAACGACGCGAAACATTTAGGTTGGGTAGAAGCGAACTTTTTAACCTTTCAACTATATTGCACTTTCTCTCTCAATATATATATGTATATATATATATATATATATATATATATATATATATATATATATATATATTATATATATATATATATATATATAAAATATTATTAGAGACAAAACCACTATTTTGCAAAACAAACAAGGAAAGACTTAATCAATACATAAAATTTTAATAAATAGTCAAAAAAACCGCCACTACAATCGTTTCTTGTCTTGATCGACAATCTTCAGGTGGACTTCCAATAATTCAGTTTCAAATTATGATATATATATATATATTATATAATATATATATATATATATATATATATATATATATATATATATATATATTATATATATATATATTATATATATATATATAATATATATTATATATATGTATATACAGTTTGTATATATGTATATATATGTATATATATGTATATATATATCGGGAAAATTCACAACAAACAGATGTATATATACTTATATATGTATTATAATACTTATATGTAAATATCATATGCATATATTA
>NC_043006.1:105821703-105841703 GCF_006345805.1 Octopus sinensis | reverse complement strand
AATAATTGCTAACTGCTGTCAGTAATTTGTTAAAATATATCAATTACTCTACTGAGTTGTGTCGAGGTCTCTATGTGGCGTTCATTTTGTACACACACGCATACACACATATGTGTATGTGTGTATGTCTTTAAAGCTCAACTTTGCCTTTAATCCTTTCGGGATCTAAAAAGTAAGTACTAGTTGAACCTTTGGGTCAATGTAATCGACTTACCTACCCCCACTGAAATTGCTGGCCTTGTGCCAAAATTTGAAAGCATTGTTGCTATTGTTCAGCGAGCAGGCGAATTCGTTATTACGCATGATAAACTGCTCTGTGGTATTTCTTTCGGCTTTTTGCGCTCTGAGTTCAAATGCCTCTCAGGCTGACTTTGCTTTACATTCTTTCGAAATCGTTGTACTAGTTTAAATTTGTTAGTCTTATACTAAGATTAGAAAGCATTGTTATTGAGTGAGAGAGTAGCACATATTATCAAAGTGACACTGGAGTAAAATATACGAAACCCAGTATACCCATCATGACTACCCATCTGGTAAGGTAACACCAGACACATGCATCACAAACATACGTGCGCGACATGGTGATCTCATATCATGATACACAGCAGATGACCTTGCAGGTGGGACCTAATTACAATTTTCTTCAGGTCAAGTAGCCCATCCCGCTCAAAAGCTCCCTGAATATGGGTTGTTTAAAGATGTTGAACAAGCATCCATGTTTCCAGAGGTGAATTATTCAACCACAAAGAATTCCTCTCAACATATGGCTATGATGCTACCCTACTACTTCTGCTCGTGATCAGAGATGCACATATTGTCAGCCAGCAAGGCACATGCTCAACTGGTTATGGCCCAAACAACTAACAAGCAAATATGTAGTATTGCACAAAATATTTGCTGTAGTCTATCTATTATACCAAGATAAAACATGTTTCTTCTGACGTTGACAAGTTTGTTACTGTCTATGTAAGGTCTTACTTCAAGGTGCTTCTGTCTCCATTTTAAGTAGGTTTGTACAGTATTAGATTTATTTGTCGGGAAATATATGGCATGGTAGAAGGCCGTAAAACTTCTCTATTATCTTCTCTTGACCATTTTTCATTCTTTGCCTTTTGGTTATTTGATGACGAGCATGGATGGCCATCTGTTGAAATATTCCGGTTGTGGGGGTACTTCCAGCTCCTGTGTGTCGGGAAGATTTGAACCAGTAGCTGACTTTTCGTACCGAATCTGGTTCATCATTCGAGTACGTGGCCCTTTGTAATCCGGTCAATGACCATTCTGTTTGTATTTTGCTTTGTTAACAGTGAGGTATGGCGAGCTTCGACGTTGGCATTAGGGGATGGATCTGTCTGTTTAGGGTTAATTTTTTGAGACAACACCGTCTCCGAGTTCTCTGCATGTAAACATTGCTAGTAACGTAGCTTCTTAAGGCTAACAGGTCTGTATTCGTTTGTATTTTTTGTGTTGATAGATTTATCTCCGAGCATAGTTTATTGTGGTGTTTCTAAACTTATGAATGGTTCACTCTGTCTGTGTTAGCTCGAAAAATAAAAGGAAAAAGAAAAAAGTTTTGTTTTTGTTTTTGCTTCGTTTGTGACACGTGTTTTCATATGCGTTGTGTGTGTCCTGTAAATTTCACGCAGCTGTGTAAACATTGAGATGTATGTGTAGTCCTATGGGTATCAAAATGTATAAATGATTGAGTAGACATTCGAGTGCATGCGTAATTACTCAATTTATGTACTTACTATTTTGTTCTATCTCTATTTTATAATTTGTAAGCTTTCCAGTGTTGATTTCGCGTGTGTTTCGCACAAGTTTCACTGAGACATCGTGCATAGGAGAAACTGTGCTTCGTATGGCAATAAAATTTCGTTTTTTTAAAAAATATTTTCGTTAAAAGACCGCTTCCTTCAAGTCTTCCACAGGTTTCTTTATCTAATTCCATCGACGTTATTGGATTAGATTTGTTTTTGAATGGGGAACCCGGTGGAGCACATGCAACATCCATGTTGTTATCTTATTATTATGATTATTACTATTATTATTATTATTATTATTATTATTATTATTATTATTATTATTATTATATATTATTATTATTATTATTATTATTATTATTATTATTATTATTATTATTAACATTATTATTATTATCGATTAATTACCTGTTCAGACGCATTTCTGATAGCGCTCTTAAAAACCGGATAGCCCTTAGCCTGTATCATTCATATTGATATGTTTGTCCCAAGCGTCTATGCTTGCTGTCACATCTTTAGCTAGACCTTGTTTCATCTTTAGCTAGACCCTGTTTCATGTGTTCTGAGTTACTCTGTTGGTTAAGTAAATTTAGGAATATGTATCATATATGATGGCTGGACACCATGGAAATATGTCCTGTGTATCATGTAATACAAAGGACTTGCAAGCTCTGTTACTCTATCATATAGCTGCCGTACTATTTGAGACGTGAGAACAAAGGTGAACCTGACGGCGTTGTCCCCTGGTTCGGGGACACTTTATTCGTACAAAAAGATTAAGTCGTCAGTGATGAAGTAATTTTTGACCTTTACAGTTATGCAAGTTGTTATGGCCTCACAATAACTAAACAATTCTGGATGGTATCCTGTGGTGAGTGTTGAGAAAAAGGCTTCGCGACTGGTGGTTTAAAGTAGAAAGCTTCCTTCTACACATGTAGAAGTAGAAGTCATTTCAAGGATCTCTACCCAGAAGAGCTGGGAGAGTTACAATAAATAAACAAACAAATAAACAAATAAAGAAATACATAAAAGCTAGAGTAGGCTGCGGAGGTCTAACGTAACTGTTATAGCTATTGAGCAATTCAGAGAGAGGGAGAGGGAGAGAGAGAGAGAAAGAGAGAGAGAGAGAGAGAGAGAGAGAGGGGGGGAGACGCAATCTCATCGCCTTAAATATGGTGAGATAGTGTGACTGACTTTTGGGACAAGCAGGTAAGACAAGGAAAAATACAACACAAAACACAAAACAAAACGTATCCAGAGAAGCCCATCTCTCTCAACGTCGCACATATTCAACTCTACTAAAAAACAAAAAATGGAAATAAAGGAGCTGACGAAATACTCAAATACTGCAATAGAGAGGTTAATAAGAAACCTTCGAGCATTTTTATGAACCTCTTTATGTAACCCAAGACCACGACGTAAACCATCATAAGCAGCCGAACCAGTAACAATAACAGCAACAACATCAACAGCAAACAGCAGCAAGAACAGATACCAAAACTGGTGTTGCAAGAAACCCATCGTAGGTTGCTCCGTGAATGGGCATGGAGACCTTGGAATTTTCTGCTGACGGTTAGAAGGCTGTTCTTTTCTCGAATAGACACATACACACACACACACACACACTATCTATCTATCTATCTATCTATCTATCTATCTATCTATCTATCTATCTATCTATCTATCTATCTATCTATCTGTTTATCTGTCTGTCTGCCTCGCTCTCTTCCTCTTCCCTCTCTCTCTCTCTCTTTCTTTTACACTCGTTTTCTTCTCTCTTCAGTATTTTCAGAGAGTAAATTAAATGGCAGCGAGCGAGTGTACATGGGAAAGAGAAGCAGCGAGAGTGAGAAATCCAAAGAGACTGGGGCGCGCGCGCGCCAGGCTTTCTCGCTCTCATTTGTGTGTTTACGTGCGCAATGTAAGTGTTGTTGCTGCTATTGATAAAGCTATATAAAGCATGTATATAGCTACATATGTATGTGTGATTGTATATGAATACACACACACACACACACACACATATATATATATATATATATATATATATATATTCATATACATATCTATATATATATATGTATATATATATATATATATATATATATGTATATATATATGTATATATATTTGTGTGTGTGTGCTTGTACATATATATATATATACATATACATACATACATACATATGTGTGTGTGCATGTGTATATATATATATATATATAGTATATATATAATATATATATATATATATAAAAACAAAACAAAAAAAAAACTAAAAACTTAAAGAAACATAGGAAGCAGAATGCGCCCCCCACGGCACAAACAAGAAATCCCCAAATATGCCGCTATTCACTACGCCAGAGACTCTGCACAAATAGTGACTGCATCTTCACGCATCTACCCGGCACTAGACGCACTACCGGCCAAGGCCAAAGCACGCATCCCACAATAACATCAAACACCACCAATAGTAACCGAAATTCAAAACACACACAACTCGGAGTCCCAAAATCTGCCGGTATTCCCAACGTGAGAGAACATGTCTACTGAGTGACTGTCCCTTCACTCATCTTCCAGGGACCCGACGCACAAACAGAAACGGGGCCTCAAGCCAACACACAACCTGAATAACAATAAAATAGAAACACACCATGCTGCAGTAATGCTGGTCCAGTCTTTTCAGGAAGACACAAAAACAACAACAACAAAGTGGAAACTACAACCCTATCCAACAGTGCAACCACACCTCCAGCCAAAAACTGCTCCCTAGCAGGAAAATTCTTTTTTTAGCCATGTTGAACAGGCAAAAGAGATACACAAAAACATTCTAGCCATCACTCAACACCATCCTATGCTATTACCCCAGTGCACCAATTCCCCATTGCTGCCACTAACACACACAAAAAATCCAAGCCCCCTGCAACAGTCAAAACCAGCCCTACACTAACCTCCACATTCCTACTCAATGCACAAGGTGTCAGCCCTTCCATCAATGCACAAAAATGGAAGGTCCAATTCATTGAAGACTGGGTTGGTAACCATTCACACCACAACAATCCTTTCTCATTCTCACTGAGACCCACCTTGACAACTCCCACTTGGAAGCCGAAGTGAGAGTGAAGAATTTCACACAACCATCCGCGCGGATCGTATCGGCAGGAGGAAGGGTGGAACTGCCATTTTCCTGCATGATTCATTTACGGCAGATGGAAATAGTATATTCTCCAATGGCTACTGTGAATCAGTCACCGTGCACAACAAAGCCAATGACCTGACAGTAATTGGGCTCTATAGGCCGCCCCAAACACCCATACTGTGCTTTAAAGAATGCCTCAACAGCATTAAGTGCTTTATTCAACAGTGCCATTCTAGCAACATACTCATGATGGGAGACTTCAATCTACCCTGTGTTGACTGGACTACAAACTGTTTGAAACCAAGCACTCCCGCCTCAACCGCTGACAAAGAAGCAGCAGAGTCACTTTTCGACTTAACGAATGAGTTTTTCTTGTCCCAACTTGTCCTTGCACCAACAAGACATCAGAACATTTTGGACCTAGTGTTTAGTAACAACACTAACACTATACATAACGTTACAGTGGAAAAAACCCTTCTTTCAGACCATGACATGGTTCTCTGTAACATGAAATTCCACCAGCCGAAAGCTAATCCTAGTGACCTTCCTCCAGCCCACCCTTTGACAACATGGATCTCCATAAAGCCAACTGGAATGCAATCAGGAACGAGCTATCAATTTGACTGGTCCTTTACACATACACACATCTCCACCAACCATAAAACATCTTGGCAATCTTTGTAGACAACCGTCACAGACATATGTGCAAAACACTCCCCACCAAGACCTGTGAACAAAAAGTGCAGATCCCCCAAAACAGAAAAACCATTATCAGAAAAATAAAAAGAACAAATAAAAAATTAACAAACTAAAGTACTGCCAACAGCAACACACACATTCGACGGCTATCGCACTGCTTGAATCCAAAAAATAACCTCCAACAATGCATGAAGACCCTCATCAATAACCAAAGATCAGCTGAGGAGAAGTGGGCCATTGAAAAAATCAAACTCAACCCCAAAGTGTTCTTTTCATTTGCGAGGAAACGCAGGGTCACTGTCTCCACTGTAGGCCCCTAATTGACGAAACTGGCACTCTCCAAGATAATGCCAAATCCATGCCGAGATACTGCAGAAACAATACTGCTCTGTTTTCAGCAATCCTGATATGGCCGATCTGGGCTGTATCAGTGATGTCAACCCCCACACACTATATCGGACATAACGTTTAGTGCCCCTGATGTCTTAGCGGCGATAAACGAAATAAAACACAATTCAGCAGTAGGCCCCGATAGGTTCCCTGCTTGTGTCCTGAAGGTGTGTCGACACCAACTTGCATCTCCCCTTGCTAATCTGTGGAGAAACTCACTGGATGCTGGCTATATTCCAAAAAACCTTCTGTCCCAGTCTGTTGTCCCAGTTTTCAAAAAGGGAAACAAGTCCCTTGCGTGAATTACCGTCCGATCTCACTCACCTCTCATATCATCAAGGTATTTGAGAGGGTGGTAAGATCTCGAATAACCCAATTTCTGGAAGCACAGACGGCTGATCTCCAACCAACATGGGTTCCGTAATGGAAGGGACTGCCTAACGCAGCTCCTGCATCACTTTGAGGACATTTTGAGAGCTTTTGGAGAGGGCTCCAACACCGATGTCATCTACCTTGATTTCAGTAAGGCCTTCGACAGGGTCGATCACAAGATCCTATTGAAAACTATCCAACATTGGTGTCTCTGGAAAGTTACTGAAATGGATTAAGTGTTTCCTGACAGACAGATCTCAACATGTTGTAGTTGAAGGGGTAAAATCAAGCCCAGCCAAAGTCAGTAGTGGCGTTCCGCAAGGCACTGTGCTGGGCCCACTTCTTTTCATCATTTACATTAATGACATTAATGACATCATCAAGCACAGCAACATAAAAATCTTTGCAGATGACTCCAAGCTACAGAAGGTCATAAATGAGGCGAGTGACCGGACATGCCTTCAGTCAGATCTACTGGCTGTTATCCAATGGGCAGAAAAAACAATATGCTGCTGAACGAGGATAAATTTGAGCTAATCCACTTTGGAAAAGAGGATGCCCTGAAACTCCCATACTCCCTTCCTTCAGGTGAAACTCTCGCGGCGTCCAACAACATCAGAGACTTGGGAGTAATTGTGGACAACAACGTAGCTGGCCACTCATATAAACACCAAAGTTGACATGGCCCGCAGAATGTGTTCCTGGATTCTCAGAACTTTCCAGTCGAGAGATATCCACACCATTATCCTTCTCTTCTCCACTTTTGCCCGACCCCACCTTGAATACTGTTGTCCACTGTGGTCTCCCCCACACAATACAAGGTATCATAAAAGTTGAAGCACCTCAAAGGGCAATCACAAAAAATATAGATGGCATGACAGGCCTCGACTATTGGGGTCGGCTAGAAAAGCTAAAACTCTATTCTCTCCAACGTCGTCGTGAGCGCTACATCATCTGCATGATGTGGAAAATATTCCATCAGCATTGCCCCAATGATGTTGGCGTCACCTTTAAGGTACATCCAAGGCTTGGGCCCCGTGCCATCCGCCCAAAACAAAAATCGCACTCTCATCTCATAACAACAATACGGCACAATTATTTCACCTCAATTGGCCCCGCTCTCTTTAACATTACACCAAAACACATTAAAACAGAAACTGAGCCTATAGGGTTCAAGAAGTCTTTGGACAGATTCCTTCAAGAAATCCCGGATAAACCCCCTACACCCGGATATGTCTCTGTAAACAATAACTCTCTACTTGAGTGGGCCATAGTGCCCAAATTCTGACTTGAAGACTTCACCAGGTGGTGCTATTAAGTTAGACATGGCCTGGGCCAATATGGCCGAAACCTATCAAAGTATCAAAGTATCAAAGTATATATATATATATATATACATATATATACATATACATATATATATATATACGAGTATGTATGACATAGAGAGAGCGTGCTGAAGTGCATGTGTATATGTGGGTGTACATCTTTATCTTTTATCATTAGACTGTGGTCGTGCTGGGGCATTGCCTTGAAGAAATTTAGGATGAGTCAGCCTTTTATTTCTTTTATCGAACCGCTAAGTAACAGGGTCATAAACACACGGTCACCGGTTATCACTCAGTAGTGGGGGGACATACACAACAACAACAGCAACAACACAAACACACAAACATACATGCATACAACAGGCTTCTTTCCAGTTTCCGTCTACCAAATCTACCCAGAACGCTTTGGTTGGCTCGAGGCTATTGTAGAAGACATTTGTCCAAGGTGACATGCTGTGGAACTGAACCCAGAACCATAGGGTTAGTAAGCATACTTCTTACCACACAGCCACGCCTGTATGTATTTACGAATCTATATAATTATTATACAATATATTGTGCCCACCTACATGTTGTGTTGCAAGTTAGAAAGAAAATCTATAGAATTTACTCTATATGTAAATGAATATAGATGTGTATATTGAGGCACAGGCCTACAAATATAGTCATTTGATCACCCATGTCCACGACTGCACACGTATCAATGTGTGCCTGTCTAAACACACATATATGTATATGTAGTTGTGTATGTGTCTCTCTTTCTTTCTTTCTTTCTGTCTATCTGACTGTCTGTCTGTCTGTCTGTCTATCTATCTATCTATCTATCTATCTATCTATCTATCTATCTATCTCTCTGTCTGTCTGACTGTCTGTCCGTCTGTCTGTCCGTCTCTCTGTCTATCGATCTATTTTTCTGTCTGTATAGGTATATTTATGCATACGCTCACGAACACACACACACACACACACACACACACACACACACACACACACACACACACACACAAACACACGCACACACGTACAATACTCCCCAATACTACCCTTTTACACATGCACGTAAGGTAGTGGAGCTGGCAGAATCGTTAGCATACTGGCCGCTATGCTTAGCAGCATTTCGTCTGCCGCTACGTTCTAAGTTCAAATTCCGCCGAGGTCGACTTTGCCTTCATCCTTTCGGGGTCGATTAAATAAGCACCAGTTACGCACTGGGGTCGATATAATCGACTTAATCCGTTTGTCTGTCCTTGTTAGCCCCTTGTGGGTAGTAAAGAAAAAGAAATAGGTATTTCGTACATCTTTCACGTTCTCAATTCACATTTCGCCGAATTCGACTTTGCCTCTCATCCTTTCGGGATCGATAAAATAAGTACGTATGAGTACTGGGGTCGATGTAATCGACTTAAGTCATCCCCTGAAATTGCTGGCCTTGTGTCAATATTTGAAACCATTTACACACACACATAAGCACGCAAGATCACATTCATTAAGTGCGCGTGCGTGTACGTGCGTGTGTGTATATGAGTGAATTTGTGTGTGTATGCTTGATTTATACTCAGAAATTGGTTTTGACATACCAAGCAGACATAAACATTCATACATACATGATGGAAGTCAACTTGTGACCGAGTTTGTGCAGACATTTCCAGACTCTAAGACGTTCGCGTGTGTGAATTTGCGTTTAGTGGGCAAGGCATTGCACGTGATACATACATACATACATACATACATACATACATACATACATACATACACACACACATACATACATACATACATACATACATACATAAATACATACATACATACATACATGGTGACTGTTCCCTCGTTATCGAGTATAGCCATTGCGCGAAGCTTAATCAATGTTGTTATTATGCAATGCCTGTGCAAGAAGATTTTTTTAAAGTGAGAAAAGGCTGTGCACTGAGTCAATCCCACTCACTAAGCAACAGCAGCCATAATCCGAAAAGAAGAACAAGTCAACATCATCGGTAACCACTGAGCCGCAGGTTTTATGTCGGAGTTATCCCAGTTACCTGAGTTACCTTCTCCTAGAAGGATGCCCTAACAAAGCCTAGGAGTCCTTCACTCCCAATGGTTTAACCGCGCGATCGGGTATTCAGTCCGATTATTTCTATGTCCCCGCGCATGATACAGCCTTAAGATATTTATCGGATGGTCGGTGACTCTCAAGAGTTTCCCCGCCCTTTGACGGGTTTTGTTTTTCATCCCGCAGGGTGTCCAACAAACACGCCCCTCACCAAGCAAGCTTGGTGGGGTTGCCGGTTTAGACGCCGACGACCCGACCATGCAACAGATTGTAATGGGTTACATGTTACCAGTAGCACTCGTATGTATGTATGTATGTATGTATGTATGTATGTACGTACATACATACATACATACATATACTTTTATTCTTTTATTCTTTTATTCTTTTATTCTTTTATGCGTTTCAGCCAAAAGACTGTGGCCATACTGGGACATCACCAGTGTTATTATGTCAATGGCCGATTATTGTCATCTACAAGAAAACAAAATTAGCGGTTCGTTCGATTTGCTTCTTTAAAACCCTTCAAGGCAGTGCTACAGTATGGCCGCAGTCAAATGACTGAAACAAGTAAAAGAATAAAAGAATATATATATATATATATATGTGTGTGTGTGTGTGTGTATATATATATATATACACATACTCACACGCACAAACGCACTCAGACACACACACACACACGCATAAACGCAGGTACAGCTGTGTGGCTAAGGTGTTCGCTCGGCAACGACGTTTTCGGGTTCAATCCCTCTTCGTGGAACATGGGCCGAATAACGTTTCGTGAGTACTTATAGTAAACGGAAACTATGGAAAGTGTGTATGTTTTCATATAATATATGACTATTTTACATATTTGTATTATTCTACTTGTTTCAGCCATTGGACTGCGGCCATACTGGGGCACCGGCTTAAATAGTTTAATCGCCAAAGCGACCCCAGTACTTATTTCTATTTTTAAGTCTGTTACTTATTACATCGGACTTTTGCCGAACCGCTGAGTGACGAGGGCGTAAACAAACCAGCACTTTCTATCATGCAGTAGAAGAAACATACACACAGACACAAAGATATATATATCACAAACAAACACACGTACACACATACAAAAACACACACACGCATATACATACAACAACTTCCATACAGTTTATTCGGTCCAATGTTCCAGAAAGACGGATTGAACCGAAAACATGTCGTTGAAAAGCAAAACTCTTAGCCATACGGCTATACCTGCGTTCTTTTGCATATGTATATATATATATATATATATATATATATATATATATATATATATATGTATGTTATATATGTATGTGTGTGTGTGTGTGTATATATATATATATACACATACTCACACGCACAAACGCACTCAGACACACACACACACACGCATAAACGCAGGTACAGCTGTGTGGCTAAGGTGTTCGCTCGGCAACGACGTTTTCGGGTTCAATCCCTCTTCGTGGAACATGGGCCGAATAACGTTTCGTGAGTACTTATAGTAAACGGAAACTATGGAAAGTGTGTATGTTTTCATATAATATATGACTATTATACATATTTCTATTATTCTACTTGTTTCAGCCATTGGACTGCGGCCATACTGGGGCACCGGCTTAAATAGTTTAATCGCCAAAGCGACCCCAGTACGTATTTCTATTTTTAAGTCTGTTACTTATTACATCGGACTTTTGCCGAACCGCTGAGTGACGAGGGCGTAAACAAACCAGCACTTTCTATCATGCAGTAGAAGAAACATACACAGACACAAAGATATATATATCACAAACAAACACACGTACACACATACAAAAACACACACACACGCATATACATACAACAACTTTCCATACAGTTTATTCGGTCCAATGTTCCAGAAAGACGGATTGAACCCGAAAACATGTCGTTGAAAAGCAAAACTCTTAGCCATACGGCTATACCTGCGTTCTTTTGCATATGTATATATATATATATATATATATATATATATATATATATATATATATGTATGTATATATATGTATGTGTGTGGTGTGGTGTATGTGTATATATGCATGTATGTATATGTGCGTGTTTGTACATATGTATATATAGTAAATATATAATACGTATACGTATTTGTATGTGTGTGTGTGTATATATATATATATACACACACACACAAAAAATTATATATGTGCTTATATTATATCATATGATGCATAGAGGCATACACAAACACACATATTTACTGGAGAGATTACACGAGAGAAAGAGAGAAGAGAGAGAAAGAGTAGGGTAGATAGATATAGATAGATATGTAGGTAGAGAGAGAGAGAGAGAGAGAGAGAGAGAGAGAGAGAGAGAAGACTTAGAAAGAACATGAAAGAAACGAATGTGAGAATATAGACACATACATCCACAAGCAGACACGCAAGCTCTCGCGCAGACACACCTACATGTGCAAACGCACACTCTCAAAAACGCACGCCAATACACATACATAGATACATGCATATATGCACACGTATGCATGCATTCATACCTACTTGCGTACATACACACGCACTCACACACACATACACGCACACGCACACACACACACACACACACACACAGACACACTCGCACACACGCACTGACATACACACATATTCACGCATATTTATATATATAGCTCGAATTTTGGCGCACAGCCTTCTCGCCGGAACACAGAACATCTTCGTTGGCGCGGGATGGGCTTCTGGAATAGACAGCGAGCAGCAATTGCTAGACTTCATGAACACGTCATCATAAATCAGAAACAAGTTCAGCCAATCAGCGTCAGGTTACAGCGGGTCACTGACTAGCCATTCAGATCATCTGCTTTAGACATGAAATAGTCCCAGTGTCTCGGTTGTAATTTCTTGCCTGGGATTTTCCATTAAAATGCAAAGTTCAAATCACATATAGTGCGAAGAAAAGAGAGGAAACAGAGAGAGAGAGAGGAGAGAGAGAGAGAGTGAGTGAGAGAGAGAGAGAGAGAGAACGGAGAGGGAGGGAGGTGGGGTGGAAAACGAAGAAGATGTGGTGGTAGGGAAAGAGATGAGCGGGGTGAATAAGATTACGATGATGACGACTATGATGATGGCTAAAAAGGAAATGATGATGACGAAGCAGAAGAAGAAGAAATTGGAGGAGAGAGACGAGGAGGAGGAGGGGAAAAGAAGACGAAGACGAAGAAGAAGAAGGAGGAGGAGGAGAAGAAGAAGAAGAATTATACAGAGTATAGAAAGAGAATAGAGCCAGGGAAAAAGATGAAGACGATGATGAAAAAGAATAAAGGCAGATAAGAAAGAAGAAGGAGAGGAAGAAGGAGAGGAAGAAAAAGAGAAAGATAGAATATGCGAAAAGGGGATAATGACGAGGTAAAGGGAAAAGATGATGAGAAGGCAAAGGAGGAGAAGGAACAAGTAAAATGAAGTTTGGAAGAGAGAAATACCACCACCACCACCACCACCACCACGGCCACTAGTCATTACAATGATGATGATGATGAGGAGGAGGAGGAGGACGTGGATGAAGAGGAGAATGAAAGTGATGTCGGTGCTGCTGATGGTTGTAGTGGTAGTGTTTATGATGAGGTGCAGGGTAAGAAGAAGAAGGAGAAGAAGAAGAAGAAGAAGAGAAGAGGAAAAAGAAGAGAAAGGAGAAAAAGGGGAAGAAGAAGGAGAAGGAGAAGAGGAAAAAGAAGAGAAAGGAGAAAAAAGGAGAAGAAGAAGAGGAAGAAAATGGAGAAGAGTAAGTAAAAGAAGGGGAAGAGAAGAAAAAGAGCAGCAGCAGAAGCAGAAGGCGAAGTAAGAAGAAGAAGAAGCAACAGCAGCAGCAGCAGCAGAAGAAGAAGAAGAAGAAAAATCGTTTTGTGGCAAGATAAAGGAGTGACTAACTGGTTGAATGAGTGAGTGAACGAGCGAATGAATGAATGTGTAAATCAGATTTTAAAGAGTGAAACTGGGAGCTGACTGTATGGAGATTTGATGAGTATTTTACGGCTATTAATCTGGAGTTTATGGTTGTTTGTGAGTATAGAAAGAGGAGGAGAGGAAGAGTATGAGAGAGAGAGAGAGAGAGAGATCAGAGTGAGAATATGAGATAGTGTGAAAGGTGGAGTGAGATATTGAGAGCAGTGTTTGATGTGATTCCGGTTCGCTCTGAAGTTGAAGAGAAATAATGAAGAGAGAGAGAGAGAGAGAGAGAGAATGAGGGAGAGAAAGATAGAGAGAGTGTGACAGACGGAGATAGGGAGACAGAGACAGTGTCACAAAGTGAGAGAAAGAGTGAGAAAGAGAAAGAAAGAGAGGGAGAAATGTTTCATATGATCCTTGTTTGCTGTTGCTCAGTTGAAAAGAATGAGAGACAGAGAGAGAAAGAAAGAGAGAGAGAGAGAGAGAGAGAGAGAGAGAGCGAGCGAAAGAAACCGAAAAGAGAAGAGAGAAAGAAAACTGAAAGAGAGGTGGGAATTTGAGAATCTGTGAGAAAAAGTGAGAGGAGGGATACATTGAAAATAAGCAAGGTTGGAGGAAGGGGAGAAACGAGAAAGAGATAGATATAGAGCAGTTAAATATGGTTGCTGCTATTGTTAAGGAGAAATGAAAGGCGAATAAAGAAAGGATGAAACTGCAGTTATTGAGACGTATTGGACTATTATAAGTTGCCGAAATAAAGCGTTCGTTTATAAACGCTTTGAATCAGAGAGTACCTAAATTCTATCTATCTATCTATCTATCTATCTATCTATCTATCTATCTATCTATCTATCCCTCTGTCTTGCGACTAGGCACCTGGAGAAGCAAGCCCATGCCGTCCACCAGCGCCTCCGTCGTGGGACGCTGGACCGACGGCCCGGTTGAGTTGCTCGGGGTCTGGTTTGGTCCGGACCTCCAAGTGGAGAAGAACTGGAACGAGATAACGAGTAGGGTTGTCACTCTCGCCCGGCAATGGGCCGAGAGGAAACTGTCCCTAAAAGGTCGGGCGGAGGTGGCGAACACGTACATCGCGTCCGTCATCTACAACCGCCTGACCGTCGTGCCTTGTCCCGACCCTACCATCACCAAACTACAACGCATTCTCTTTCGCTTCTTGTGGAAATGATGCGTCCCGATGGTCAGGCGATCCATTTGCTGTCAACACCCGTTAAAAGGAGGACTGGGCATGCGCGTAGTTGATGATGCGCAGACACGCGCTGAGACTGCGACATCTCAGGCTCTTCGTAGACGACGGTGAACAGGTGTGGTCGACGTTTGTGAGGCACGCTTTCCCGCAGCTCGTCTCCATGACCGAACTGCAGTCGTGGATCAAAAAGAGGCCGAGGAAGGGCGAATGGCACCGCGAGTGTCGCGTTGCTCTCAAGCAACTCTGTCGTCCTGGGTCGACCTTGAGTGACTTCATCACAACCAAAGCATTCTATAGGGGATTAGTGGAGGGGAGTTACGACGACGAGCTCGGGGCGAACCTGGACGTCGACGAGGAGTACCTGACCCGCCTGTTCGGGACGACTTTCGGGCCAGGGCCCATGGACAACTTCCAGAGATCCCTGGCCTGGCAGTGCTACCGAGAAGCGCTACCCGTTCGGGATAAGCTCTACAGACACGGCTCGAGAAACACGGGGCCGACCTGCCCGAGATGCGGTCAGAGCGACGAAACCGTTCTGCACGCACTCGTGCAGTGTCCAACAATTTCCGACCTGTGGGCTTATGTCGAACAACTGCTATCACTTGTGGGACGAGTCGGTTTATCAGCTGAGTCTATCGTCAATATTGTCACGCCTCCTTCCTTCAAACGGGAAGGAGAGCTATTTCATCATCCTCGTGGCTATGGCGAAAGAATGTATCTGGTGGACGCGTCTGAAAGGATTGGAGACAAACACTTTCCTCTCTGGTCAATCTCTCATCAACTTCTTCAAGTACCACTTGAAAAGGAAAGTGAGAGTAGAGAGGCAAGTTTTGTCTAGCGAATGTTTTAAAAAAAGATGGGTGAATGTAGCAAGGATGGCACGTATGAATGACGAAGCCACCTTGAGCATAATCCTATGAACCCAGAAATTGAAAACAGAGGGTTACCCACTTGCAAACAAATGTGGTAACATATAACAATATTGACCAAGGTTACCGCGGTCCTTTTCGTAGGCTTTTCTTCCCACGGATAAACCTTACTTGCTTTCCCCTTTACACCATATATCATAACACTGTGATTCACGATCCCTATTGATGGTTTTCTTTTTTCCTCTTCCCCCTTTTTTCCCCTTTTTTCTTCTTTCTTCATTTCTCTTTTCCTTTGTTCCCTTTCCTTTTCTTTTTTTTCTTTTTCTTTTTTTTCTTTTTTATTTTATTTCATTAATTTTTTTTTTGTTCTTTTCTTCCCTTTTACGATCCCTCTTGATCGAAAACCTACGCCCCCCTTTTTTTCTTGTTTCTTTTGTTTTTTGTTTTTTTCATCCCCCAAAAGAAAAGCTCTACCTTGTAACTTGTCCCATCTGTGTGCAGCCCTGTGTGGCCAATAAAGAAACTTATCTATCTGTCTGTCTGTCTGTCTGTCTGTATGTCTGTCTGTCTGTCTATCTATCTATCTATCTATCTATCTATCTATCTATCTATCTATCTATCTCCCTGTCTGTCTGTCTGTCTGCACAAACAAGCAATACACATGCACACACATGAAGACATCTGAGTGAATAAACGACACTCGACATGATTGGAGTTACATGTATTTAATAACAGTTTGACTCAACTCCACATTACTTAAAGTTTCGTGGGAAGCAGACAGTCAACCTAACCAGATCTTTAGAAACGACTGCGAAACATTTATATAAAGCTGACTCGAACTGTATAAAACACACGCGTACACACACACACACACACACACTCACACACACACACACACACACACACACACACACATACACACACACATACACACACACACACATTCTTTTATATTCTTAATTTATTCTTTTATTTGTTTCAGTCCTTTGACTGCGGTCATGCTGGGGCACAGCCTTTAGTCGAAGAATTGGACCCCAAGACTTATTCTTTGTAAGCCTAGTACTTATTCTATCGATCTCTTATTCTATTGGTAAAAACCGAACCACTAGGTGACGGGGACATAAGCACACCAGCATCCGTTGTCAAGTAATGGTGGAGGACAAGCACAGACACTCAAACACACATGTATATATACGTCTGACGTCTATCAAATCCACTCACAAGGCTTTGGTCGGCCCGAGGCTATAGTAGAAGACACTTGCCCAAGGTGTCACGCATTGAGACTGAACCTGGAACCATGTGGTTGGGAAGCAAGCTTCTTACCACACAATCACGCCTACTCCTGGTATGGCGCGCGGACCTCTATAGGGCCAAGGCTTTCCGCCAACTCAATGACACCTCCTTCTACTCCCCTCTGCCCTCTAACCCCACACGTAGCTACCAACAGACGGTATCCTCTACTGTCCGCGACCTCATCTCGTCCTCCCGTCTCCCCCACACCGCATCCAACCTAATTGTGCGAACCCCACGTACCCCCACCATTTACTTCCTCCCCAAAATACACAAACCCAACAACCCTGGCCGCCCCATCGTCTCCGCCTGTAACTGCCCCATGGAACTCATCTCTAAATACCTCGACCGTGTCCTTGCCCCCCTAGTGGCATCTCTTCCCTCCCACATCCACGATACCAACCATGCTCTCCGGCTTTTCAACTCTTTCTCCTTTCCTCCCGGCTCCTCCAAAATCCTTTTTACTATGGACATCCAAAGCCTCTATACTGTTATCCCTCACCACGAAGGACTGCAGGCCCTTCGACACTTTCTTGACCTCCGCTCCAACCCTGTACCTGACACCTCCACACTCATTCGTCTGGCCGAACTTGTCCTTACTCTGAACTGCTTCTCGTTCGCGGGCGAGTTCTACCATCAGGTCTCGGGAGTGGCCATGGGAACGCGAATGGACCCCAACTATGCGAACCTGTTCGTTGGCTATGTTGAGGCCCAAATATTCTCTAATTTCACTGGTCCCACTCCTGAACTATATGGTCGTTACATTGACGACATTATCGGTGCCACCTCACTCTCCCGTGAACATCTAGATTCCTTCCTCTCTTTCGTCCAATCTTTCCATCCAGCACTCCACTTCACTTCCACTATCTCCAACACCTCTGTCTCCTACCTCGACATTTCGGTTAGCATTCTTCACTCCACTCTTACCACCTCCATTCACTACAAACACACAGACTCACACTCATACCTCAACTTCTCTTCCTCCCACCCAGAACACACCAAGCTTTCCATCCCCTATTCCCAATTCCTCCGTCTACGTAGGCTCTGTAGTGACGACCATGACTTTGAGACTCAGTCTCAACGTATGGCTCACCACTTCACCCTACGTGGATACCCCCTCACCACTATCCACACCGCCCTTGCCAGAGCAGGTCCGTGGACCGTGTATCTGCTCTCTCTCCCGAACCCGCCCTGTAGTTCCCGCCTCCCTTTTCCCCTCACTTACACCCCACGACCCTACGTCTCCAACGCACCATTCTTCGAGCTTTCCGTCATCTCCAGTCCGACCATCCACTTCACACTCTTCCCTAACCGACCCCTCCCCTCTTTCAAAACGAGCCCACAACCTTCGAGAACTTTTGGTCCATAGCTCCTTCCCTGACCCTACTCCCAACCCGGCTCGTTCCCCTGCTCCCGCCCACGTTGCCGCACTTGCCCTTACCTCTCCAACACCACCCTCCTCACTAGCACCCACCATCGACCCTATCCCATCATCCACTCCTTCACCTGCACCTCCAGCAATATTATCTATTGCGTCTCTTGCTCTCTCTGCCATTGTACATCGGACAAACGGGACGCCGCTTGGCTGACCGGTTCGCGGAACACCTTCGTGACATCCACCTTGCGAACGACACACCGGTCTCACGCCATTTCCGCTCCACCGGTCACTCCTTGCAACACCTATCTGTGTTCGGTTTGTCCTTACACAGAGGCCATCCGGATTCCCGTTTGCGCCGTGAACAGGAATTAATCTTCTCTCTTCGCTCTTATACGCCATTTGGTCTCAACTCTCCCCCCTCCTCATCTAACCCCCCTCTCCCCTCCTCACCTATCCTTCCCCCCGACCCCTACTTCTTCAGTCCTTCATCCTTTCACCCCTACTCCCCTTCCCTTCTTCCCTCTTTCTCCCTCCCTCCTTCCCTCTTCCCCTTCCCTCTTCCCCTTCCCTCTGCTCCCTCACCCCTCACTCCCTTCTATCTCCCCCTTCTCCTCTTTCCTCTCTCCTCCTCCTCTCCTCTCATCCCCTCCCCCTCCTCCCTCCCCCCTCCCCCTCCCCCTCTTCTCTCTCCACACTACACCACACGACTTTACACATCACATCATATATGATGTGCCATACTAATACATACACCAACTAATACATACTAATACGTACTAATACATACTAATACATACTAATACATACACCAACCCTATACATACACACGTCCAGACCTCTCATACGCATTTAACTCTCTCATACACACACACACACACTTATACATACTAATACGTACTAATACATACTAATACATACTAATACATACACCAACCCTATACCTACGCACGTCCAGACCTCTCATACGCACTAATACTCTCTCATACACACACACACACACACACACCCTTATACATACTAATACATACTAATACATACACCAACCCTATACATACACACGTCCAGACCTCTCATACGCACTAATAGCTGGTCATTCAACCCTATTATCAACCCTATTATCTCCCCTTATTTCGCTCTCGCTTCTCATGTTTGATCTTTGACCTCTGGCCGAAATCAGATCGCCATGTTGATTCGTTAGTTACTGCACGCATTTTTTTCTCTCCTTCCTTCTGTGTTTTTTTTCTCTCTGTGTATCTTTCTGTTGAAGAGCGTAGGCTCGAAACGTTAAAGACTTGTTTTATTTATATTTCCTGAGCGCCATACTAATACAATTGTTTGTTTGTTTCCCACCTGCCTTCGTCTTTTGTCTATTTTCATAAAGCTTCCCGTTATATATATATATATATATACGCACCAGGGGCGTATATTCCAGGTGTGCCAGGTGTGCGCTGCTCACCCATCGAAAATGGCAAATTCATTATAAATATTTAAGTTACTCCATTAATTTAATCCCAAATCTTAATGTAAAAGATTTGTTATAACCCTGCTTGAAATTTGGCAGTATTCGGTGTGCTACCACACCCAGTGC
>NC_043006.1:105811703-105816703 GCF_006345805.1 Octopus sinensis | reverse complement strand
ATGCGCGCGCGAGATTGTGTGAGTATGTGCAGGTGGATATTAGTGTATGTGAATGTGCGCACTAGCCTTGTTGAAGGAATACGTGCATGTGAGCGTGTGTATATTTGTGTGAATGTATATAAGTGTGTGTGTGTGTGTGTGTGTGTGTGTGTGTGTGTGTGTACATGTGAGCATGCATGTAGTGTGTGTGTATTGTTGTGTGAATGTATGTTTGTGCGTGTGTTGTCGAGCCACTGTGTATTTGAGTGTGTGCGAGCATATGGGTGTATGCGTGTGTGAACGTGTGTTAATTGTTGTATGAATGCACGTAGTGTTGTGTTGATGTGTGTGTGTGTAAGAGGCTATGTGCGTGTGTGTGTGTGTAAGAGGCTATGTGCGTGTGTGTGTGTGTGTGTGTGCAGGTATTTGTTGTTGAGCTGTGTGTGCCTATAAAAACGTGGTATTATTGCGTGTGCGCGCGTGCAAATGTATGCGTGTGTGTGTATTCCTGTGAGAACGTGTGTGTGAGTATGAGTTTGTATGAGTATGCTTGACTGTGCGTGTGTGTGTGTGCATGTGTGTATATTGATGCATCAGTATGTGCTTGTTTATGTGTGTATAAGTGTGTGTGTATGTGCACATTTCTTGTGTGAGTGCATGTGTATCGTTACATCCATATCTTTGTGTGTGTGTTTGCATGTGTGTGTCCGCGTGCGTAACTGTGCACATGGGAGTGCATATGTGTGTGTAAGTATGCATGGGAGTGAGTACGTGTATTATGTAAGTATATATATGTAATAGAGTGGAAGTATGTGTATGTGCCGGCGTGTGCATATTTGTGTGTGTTTGTATCAGTGTGCATGTGGGAATGTGTGCGTAAGTGTGTGGGTGAAAGCCCATGTGTATTTGAATGTGTACGCGCTTATGTATATATCGCTATAGTTATATGTGCGAGTGTGCGTGAGCATGTATATGTGTGAGTGTGTGTATATGAATGCCAGTGTGTATGTGTGTGAATATGTGTATATGAATGCTAGTGTGTATGTGTGTGCGAATATGAGAGTGTGTATGGTTACCTGAGTGTGTACGGTTATCTGTACGAGTGTGAGTATATCGGAATGTACGCGTGTTCTTGTAAATATGTATGTGTGTGCGTACATTTATCCGTGAGGATATACATGCGTGTCTATAGTTGTGAAGGTGCGTGGCTTAGTGGTTAGAGTATTTGGCTTACAATCGTATGGTCTTGCGTTCGATTCCTGCCGGCATGTTGTGTCTGAGCACGATACTTTATTTCACGTTGCCCCAGTCCACTCAGCTGGCAAACATGAGTAGTACCTGTATTTCAAAAGGCTAGCCTTGTCAAACTCTGTGGTACGCTGAATCTCCTTGAGAACAACGTGTCTGTGAAGTGCTTAGCCACTTACACATTAATTTCACAAGCTGGCTGTTCCGTGGATCATCTCAACTGGGACCCTTCTTGAGTGATCCTAACTGACCGAGTGCCAGCTGGCTATGTCTGTAGGTGTAAGAATGTGCATCTATCAGAGTTACTGTCTATGCGTGCGCGTCTGTTGGAGAGTGTGTATGTGTGAGTGTGTATGCGCGTCTGTATGAGAGTGTGTACGTATGTATTTATGTCGAGGGTGTGTGGTTTTGTGGATTGTACCGTCTCATCGCATTTTGATTTCAAGTCCCATTATAGTTAAATTGTTTTCTCCCTTTCGTATCTGGATTGGTGACGATAAGTACCAGTTGTAATTTTTATCTTTACACTTGTTTCAGTCATTGGACTGCAACCACGCCGAAGCACCGCCTTGAAGGGTTTAGTTGAGCAAATCGACTCCCTACATCCCACGCAACGGGACTAAAACCCAAAACCACGTGATTGCAAAGTAAGCGTCTTAACCACACTGCCATGCCTGCGCTTATACTGAGATTCATAGAATGGGTTATGCGATTTCTGCACAAATTTGTTATTAGAGTTATAAATCTGTCTGTACTAAGGAAGAATATAGGAAGCAGAATGAAATCATACTGAAATATGAGATGATACTTCAAACTATTATAAATCTTTCTTTAGTTTATGACCTCTGAACTGAGCAGGTTCGGATTAAATCTTTCGTTATTTCATAATTTTCATTGTCACAGGTTTATGTAGGCGGTAACAGTGATCTGAAAGGTCACCGTCGTTAATGTTGAACGCGTATCTGTACATGTATGTGCAGGCCGGGGCAAGAGATTAAAAGAAAAATCTGGCAGTTATGTATCCACGCAACGCCACCCAAAAGAAAGTCCACCGACGTGGGCTGATACTTTTTGGTACTTGTGTCGTAGCGAGAATTCTCGCCAGAACATAAAGAGCCGGAAGAGGAATTGCAAGACATCTTGTTCGATACTCTTAGGATTCCACTAATCCACCATCTTGGATTAATATTTTTTTATTGGTTCTGGTATTTGAATTCAGATTGCAAAGAATTGGAACAAGTACCACAAGCTATTCTATCCAGCATTCTAACGACTCTGACAATTCTCCTCTTTTGGTTCGTCTTATGACTCCACAAGGAACATAGGCCTGATTGCCCGGTTTCTCTGGCTTTATAAATTCCTCTCTGGACGGGACGCCGGTCCATCGTAGGATTATTCCTTTTCACCAGCTGAATGGACTGGAGCAACATGAAATAAAGTGTTTTGCCCAAGAGCACAACGCATCGCCCGGTCCAGGAATCGAAACCACAATCTTACGATCATGAGTCTAACACCCTAACTACTAAAATAGGCGCATCCACTTTTAGCACTAATAAGCTTTGGGATTTCGGTGATTTTAGTCTTTGACTTTGCACAAAGATTCGCCTGTCCATCATTGCGTGGAGTGCAGCCGTAGGCTAATGGATTACTCATTCAACATGCTGCTCCATATGGTTTCCTCTACATACCTACTGTCCGGTGACTTGCTAAAAGGAAGCCCTTGTTTGTTCAATTTGAAATTCGTAACTAATAACGCTATTGTTGACCAGAAACGTTATAAAAGTTTTTAAAAGGTCCTAAAAACGTGTTCTTCACATATATTCCATCTGGCATGTTAAATACTTCAGATCACACCAACACCACAACCCCAACCATAAAAAAAACAAAAAAACAAAAAATTATTTTACTGATTGACAAACCAGCATCCCCAAGTTGTAATCACCATCTTTTTGTGTCCTTTCCCTTTACAGCAATGGTTGCTGTTCAGAAGTAGAATATTGTAAAATTTCCTCAAAATCTACCCAATGAATCCACTTCTCTTCACATTTGCTATCATCAACATTTTCCTCCTGCTCCTGCTTCTTTTCTCCTCCTCCTTCCTCGCCTCCTTTTCCTGTATTTCCAGTCTTTTTGAATTCATTGTGTTATTGGTAACGAATGGTACCAATCAGATTTGCCCTCATTTGAATGAAAGGCATTGTATAAAGCAGAGTTGAGGAAACCGTTTTCGACATGCAAAAGATCAAACTGAACATCAGTCGCCTAGAAAAATCGATGATTACTGTCTCTTCTAAAATATTTAATAAATGAATAAATAAATCTTACGGACATTCTAGATTGTTTTTAGTAAATTCCCTCCTCCTTACGTTGCCCCTCCCCTCTTCATTAACCTTTCTCTTTCCTTTAAAAACTAATTATTATTACGATATGTTAAGCTAATTGGTTGTTTCATATCGTTGACTAATATAGGTTGGAATTGTTGAGGAAAGGGTAAGGAGTATAATTACTGAGGAAGTAGCATACATACATAAAACATGTATATATAAACACACATATATACATAAATGAATAAATGCATACAAACAATGCACGAAAATAAATTCCTCCTGTACTCATACATTCATGCATACATGTATAAATACACGCACATTCATACACACACATAAATAAATAAACAAGTAACACGTATACTCATACATGCATAAATACGGACGCAAAAGCGCAAGCGAATACGGATGCATGCACGTGTATAATGCTCTCATATCGTATCTCTCTCAATATACATGCGTGTGTGAATGGACGCGCATGTATGTGTGTGCGCGCGCGTGTGTATGTGTGTATGTGTTTGAAAGAGGATGTGGAAAGAGAGTGCAAATCGAGGCTAATGACTGTAAGAAAGAGTAAACGAAATCAGTTGATTAACGTAACAACACACGCAATACACAATACATACCACAGTATTTCTACACAGTATCGAACCACAGCGATATCATACCCCGTAAACTATATACTTTAATAGTGCTGTTATCACACCAGACGAAAATCGGATCACATCGCAAACCATACGACTAATGCATCCCACGGACTAAACTAACGTCACACACAGTAGCGTTGCAAGTCTCTGAAGTTAGCGGGAGAGATCACATAACAAAGAGGCGACGGGACACAAATCAAACCATTTTTAACTCATTTCTTTTATACTGCGCGAAATATTTCATGAGTTATAAACATACGTAATTGTAGTCTACATTCATTAATTTCATGTTTCGGTAACAATGTCATGATGTAGGAAACATACAACAGGACCGGGCGATGCATTGCATTCCTCAGCAAAACACTTCATTTCATGTTGCTCTCGTTCATTCCGTTAGCATACGTGAGTAATAATAGTGAAGTCACGAAAAGCCTGGCAAACCGGCGATGGATGATGGGTCTGCCATCAAAACAAACAGAAGGCCTCGGCATGGACGGGAACCCACCCTGGTGTTGAGTGTTAACTTAGAAGAATCTACAGGCATCCAGAAAGAAACTTAACAGCGTCTAGACTGTTATGTGATACGTCACAGGATTTACCTGCGCATGCCGGAGTGTGTAGTAGGGTCCTCAGCTTTGGATGCGATCATGCCATAACTGGAAAAAGGCGTCTGTGGGCTTTCCTTAGTCGCGTGGACGGATACTTTGTATTTCGGAGCTTTGGTTTACAACTGAACTCCACACATGACTCAACATTACAACCAGATTATCCGCCAATATTTTGCTTGTGAGCATGCGCA
>NC_043006.1:105791703-105806703 GCF_006345805.1 Octopus sinensis | reverse complement strand
CAATGTAACTGCCATATAGTTCGGGAGTGGGACCAGTGAAACTAGAGAATATGTAGGCCTCAACATAGCCAACGAACAGGTTCGCATAGTTGGGGCCCATTCTCGTTCCCATGGCCACTCTCGATCTGCTGGTTGAACTTGCCCGCGAACGAGAAGCAGTTGAGTGAGAGGAAAAGTTGGGCCGGACGAACGAGTGTGGAGGTGTCGGGTTGGGAATTGGTTCGGGGATCCAGGAAGTGTTTCAATGCACGCAGCCCCTCGTGGTGAGAGATCACAGTGTAGAGGATCTGGATGTCCAGTGTAAAGAGAAGTTTGGAGGAGCCAGGCGGGAAGGAGAAAGAGTTGAATAGACGAAGAGCATGGTTGGTGTCATGGATGTGAGAAGGAAGAGAAGCCACTAGGGGGGCAAGGACACGGTCGAGATATTTGGAGATAAGCTCGGTGGTGCAGTTACAGGCGGAGACGATGGGGCGGCCAGGGTTGTTGGGTTTGTAGACTTTGGGGAGGAAGTAAATGGTGGGGGTGCGGGGGATTTGGACAATGAGGTTGGGGAGACGGGAGGACGAGATGAGGTCATGGATGGTAGAGGAGACCATCTGTTGGTAGCTGGGCGTGGGGTCAGAGGACAGAGTGCAGTAGAAGGAGGTGTGATGGAGTTGGCGGAGGGCTTCGGCCCTGTAGAAGTCCGCGCGCCATACCACCACAGCTCCACCCTTGTAGGCCGGTTTAATAACGATGTCCGTGCGCCGTCGGAGGGAACGAAGAACCGAGAGTTCGGCTGGGGAGATGTTGAGACGACGGGGACGCCTGGAGAAGTTGAACCGCTCCAAAGCGCGCTGACAGGTGCCCGCAAAAAGATCCACTGCTTGGAGCAGGCGTTCACTGGGATGGTCGGCGGCCCCGGTCAGTGAAGCAGTCCTCCTCGTTTGCTGCGGGTGGAGTGTCGCGGAAAAGCGGACACAAACTAACGCGGCGCACAAAGCTGTGGATATCAGCACAAGTCTGAAATTCCTTACAGGATGGAGTGAGGGGGATGAAATGCAGACCACCACTGAGGATGGAGCGCTCCACCACAGAGAGGGGAAGATCTGGGGAAATGGTAACAACAGACTGAAGTGGAGAAGGGGTGGATAGGGTGGAGGTAGGAGGGGTGGTAGGGCTGGTGGAAGGCTGGGAGGAGGGTGTGGGGATGTGTGAGGGGGTTTGGAGGGACAGGGTGTTGGGTATGGGTGGGTGGAGCATATCAGGGAGGAGTGAGCGGAGTTTACGAAGTTTGGTGTTGGTAAGAAATTGATGAAACAGGTGATTTAAATGAATTATATAACGCAACGTGTTGTAAGCATGGAAGGGCGGCAGAGCGGAGAAAAAAGATGGAAAAACAGGAGGGAGAATACGGTCGATGGAGCGAATGGTAGCAGGCATAAGGCGGTAAGATGTGGTACGGAGTATGGGTAGGATGGATGAAGCATAGTAGAGAGTGGGGTGGAAATGGAGGCGGAAACCTTTAGGGATGAGGTGGTGATGTAATCAGTGACTGAGAAATGAAACGTAGCTGGAGAAGCGGGTTTTTTTGAAAATGAGTAAACGCACAAGCGTTTGAAGAAAAAATAAAAATAAAAATAAAATGAAATAAAATGAAAAAAATAAAAATAAATAAATAAATAAAACAATAATAATAAGAAAAGGGCGTCGGGAGATGAAAATATATGCAAGGTGGGAGAAGAAAATAAGAGAAAATAAAAGCGATGAAGATGAACAAATAGAAAGTGGGGAGAAAGGGAGAAGAGAAGATGAGGAGAGAAAAGAAACGGAGGGAGAGGGAGGGAAAATAACGGGTGCAAACTAAGGAAAAGAGAGTAAGGACCTCCAGAGAAGGAAGAGACGACAGAAGGAGAAGATAAAAAAATACAGGAAAGTTTAGAAAGTATAAAAATAAATATAAAAATAAAGTAATGACAATAATAATAGTTTTACGTAAAGTTCAAAGGTTTTTTGACAGGTTGATTGTATATACGTATATATGGGTATATATGTATATATACATATAAATATACATAGATATGTGTGTGTGTACATAATATGTATATATATATATTATATATATATCTATATATATATATATAATATATATATATATATATATATTGGCGTGGTTGTGTAGTAAGTAGCTTGCTTTCCAACTACATAGTTCCGACCAAATTCTTGTCAATGGATTTGGTTGAGGGAAGCTGAAAAGAAACCCGTCGCATCTATCTATCTATCTATCTATCTATCTATCTATCTATCTATCTATCTATCTATTCTATCTCTCTCTCTCTCTCTCTCTATATATATATATATATATATTATATCTGTCTGTCTATCTCTCTCTCTCTCTCCCTCTCTCTCTCTCTCTATCTATCTATGTGTGTCTGCCCCTACATTTGTCCCCTACCACCGTTTGACATCCAGTTTCGGCGGGCTTACGTCCAAGTAACTTAGCGGTTCGGTAATAGAAACATACAACGTAAGTACCAGTCTTAAAACAAGTGAAAGTATTGGTGTCTATTCATTCGACCAAAGCATTTTAAAGGCGGTGCCGTCGCATGGCCGCAGTATAATGATTGAAAGAAGTCAAAAATAGAAAGATACACGCTCACACTCACACACGCACATACACACAAGCGCGCGCACACACACACGCACACACACACACACATACAACACCCCCACACACATCCAGTATACGTAGAACGAGCAAAAAACATACTCCATCCACTGAGTGATAAATACCAATTTGATACACATTACAAAAGCTACTAATAGGTTCATGCGTTTACGATACTTTAAGTAGATATATTTATAAAACATGTCATGTATTTTCAAACAATCTTTCGGGCTCTGTATACACGTTAAATGTATTTTAAAAATCAGGACGCAGGGCAGTGAGAAAATAAGAAAAAACGAGAAGAAAAACGCGAAGCAGCTTGATGCAAAAAATGGAACATAAAGAAAGACACCAATATTTCCGTTTTCCCTGATAGCAGAAATCAGTTAATCCAGCTCGTGTAGAACAATTTAACAGAAAATACGCCAAGTCTGCGAGACAGCAACTCAATCCGGCGCGGTTGACGTTCTCCAGTTCGACAATCGAAACCTGTTCATGTGTTTGCAACTGCTACAAATTTCAGATCTGGAAGATTTAATTTGGCCAATTTTGACAATTTTGGCAGCAATCACAATTTTAATACATCGAGGAATAGACTCCTACTGGTTCTGAACGGTTGTTTGGCAAATTTTGAGCCACTCTTTAAGTAAAGCCTATTTCAGTGCTTTCAGAGACCATGGCTGAGGGACTCTGAAAGCACTGAAGTAGGCTTTACTTAAAGAATGGCTCAAAATTTGCCATCTATCTATATATTTATAGATAGATAGACAGATGCTCTTCTTTCATCTTTTATCTTTTACTTGTTTCAGTCATTAGGCTGCAGCCAGGCTGGGGCACCGCCATGAAGAATTTTTAACCGAATGAATCGGCCCCAATACTTGGTTTTAATCTAGATACTTATTCTGTCGATCGCTTTTGTTGAAGCGCTAATGTCATGGGGACGTAAACTCACCAACACCTGTTGCCAAGCGATGGTGGTGGCCAAACACAGACACAGTGCACAGACATACAGTCACACACACACAGACACACACATACACACGAGTTCACGCACATGCACGCACACACAGACACACACACGCGCACACACAGACACACACACGCAAACACAGACACACAAATTACACATACACGTATATGCGACGGCCTTTTTTCAGTTTCCGTCTACCAAATCCACTCACGAAGCTTTGATCGATCCGAGGCTTCAGTAGAAGCTACTTGTCCAAGGTACCACGCAGTGGGACTGAACCCGGAACCGTGTGGTTGAGAAGCAAGCTTCTTACTATACAACCACGTCTGCGCCTTATCTATGTTTCTAAAATTGAAAGATTTGCACTCCCAAACGATCCTGTGTTTGATTTAAATACGATGTACCTATGGCTTTGTTATAATACACGATGACCTCTTTCACAGTTTCTGGTTTTGACATTCAACTCATAAGTGTTCAGTCACCGTGATGTTAAAACAGGAGACACCTGGATAACCCGGAACTCATGAACTGTGTGGTTGTGAAGCGAGATTCTTAACCACACATTTCTGTCTTCACCAATCATTAAATTTCCTTAACTGGAATAGTTTGCTTGCAATCCTTGTAGTAAAGTAATAAGCTCAAGACAAGGCAATTCAGGAAATCGGTGTGAATTCTCATTGACGTTCTATTTTTAGTCAATTTTGGTCCCGAATCTTTGCGTTCTGAGTTCAAATCTCACCCAAGTCAGCACCGCCTTTCATCCTTCCAGGTTCGATGAAAAAAGGCAAAAGAAAAAAAAAAAGGCAATTCAGAGCAATGGATTGGCGTAACTATTGGAACGTCAGATTGGATGCCTTGCGATATTTGTTTCGGTTCTTTGCTTTCTGAGATCAAAACTCGCATTAACCTATGTGTGTAATAAACTGAATCCACCACCCAAATTAACACCGCTATCTGGCACCTTGAATACTGTAAACCGAGTCCCTTCTTCCAGGCACTTACGCCGGGTCTCCACTTTCAGCAATCCCATCAACCTCTGACGCCTTGTGAAATGTTACGGGTACTGCTTTTCCGCCTGACTAGCTCAACTCCTTGTAAAGGCCAACATCATCGCATAAACTTCATTTGGTTGTTACGTTCAAATATAGCTACTTGTGACTATGATAGAAATCCACATCTGTACGATACCAGGACTAGAGCCGGATAGCAAATGGTGTACCCAAATCAGCTAATTTTGTAATGATGTTTTGTTTCGAAGCTGGAGCAATTTTATGATATCTCATTCACACCATAGAAGCCAATATGCAGTGTATGGACATCACAACATTTCTTCTTTTTCTTCGTAAATTTTACTAGGACATATTATGTTTTTTATTATCCAGAACAAAAGCGCAACATTAATTTTAAAGGCCATTGTTTCCACTTCTGAACACGTGAATAAATGTTTGTTTCACTTACAAATTGTTTTAGACACACATTTTAATTAAACAGTATTTATAGATTTAAAACTATTATAAATATATTATACACATATTTTAATTAGAAATAAATACCCAGGAATTTATAAATGTATGAAATATATTTTAATGGAACATTTATTCAGAATGATTTGGAAGTTTTAGAACTTAAAAACAATGTAGTGATGTGGCCACTGCGGCAAGACAATATTGTTAATTATATAGTTGTTGCTGTTGCTGTTGCTGTTGAGCGAAGCGGTCTTCGTCCCAGAGCTCGCAAGATGGGAGAAGTCCGAAACGTGGTCCTTTGCTATTCGTAAGACCCGCAGAAGAGAAAGCAGGTCAACCCCCGACACCGAGAGCATCGATGGATGGATGAATACGCATCCAGGCTCAGCGGTTGCGTAGGAAGTTGGGGATAAGAAACAGGAAGAAAGAGTGAGAGAAAGAGTACAACAGGGGTCGCCACCCCCACCCCCTGCCGGAGCCTCGTGAAGCTTTAGGTGTTTTCGCTCAATAAACACACACAACGCCCGGTCTGGGAATCGAATTCGCGATCCTCCTACCGCGAATCCGCTGCCCTAACCATTGGGCCATTGCGCCTCCACTGCTGTTGCTGCTTTTCTTGTTTCACCACAGTCTAGTTATGACTGAGCGAACCTATGATCAAATGTATTAAAGCCCTGACAATATTATTTGATTTAGAGACTATTTATCTATGACAAATATTATTCATTGTCTTTTTTTATAAGATAATAACATGATTTGAAGGAGAGTGAGCTGCTGTTTCTAATTAGGCGAGATATCAGATAGGCTATAATGAGCCTATCTGACTCATTGGAAAACAATATTGATTGTCTTTACTCGACTATTGTCAACAGCGAAGAGAAAGCTTTTTATTGTGTCTTTGCTGTTAAGCTTTCATATTTTCAAAACTTTACTCAGTGAAACAATTTCTGTCCTTGGGTAGCAACTGTTATTTCTTACTCCTAGAAAGTATGAAAAATGGCTAATAGTTTCTTCAAACTATGCTTTTGTTGCATTTAGTCATAGCCAAAAGAATTCCTCTCAACACATAGCTTTGATGTTACCCCACTACTCCTGCTCATGATCAGAGACACCACTAAGGGACATGTTCAAGTGGTTATCGTCAAGCAACTGACAAGCAAATCTGTGGCATTGAACAGAATATTTGATATAACGATATTTCTGCTTCAGCATCTCTGAAAAGTAATGGAAAATAAGTCAGTTTCAAAACATTGATGTCCAGGTCGCAAAATCAAAGTTTGAAGGGAATAGTAGTCATTTCCTTTGATTTCTAGATGGAAACAAATAGGAAATCACATTTACTGACCAAAGATAAAGAAGAAAATTACACGTTATTTTCCATTTTTTTATTGGAGCGGTCTTGAGAATGAGATCACGACCATGGATAGCAAGGCCTCTACGACCGATGAGAGTGATGTGGCCAATGTTCTTCTTGGACATTGTTGAGAAACCACAGACGAAGAAGGAATTCTGAAGAACAAACTTACTGGGAAGGAAAGACCAAGTTTTTGATATCTGTGCGAAATTGGCAGATTGTGAGCACAATAAAGAGGACAAGCGAAGGAGGAATGAGAGAGTTGAGAGTGCCTCGGTTGAGGTAGCACATGACTAGCCAGCCAGCCAGCCAGCCAACCAGCCAGCCAGCCAGCAAGCCAACCAGTTAGTTGGTGCAAAAGCCACAGTAGTAGCGTTAGGAAAAAAAACAGAGAGTGGAGTCATCATGTCTCTGACACAGAGATGGAGTGAGTTGGTGAGCGAATCATTGTCAACCATTTGGGTGATTTTGTTTCTCAGTGCGATTTATGATGCTTGAATGAGTAGCAGCATCACAGTTTCAGATGCAGGAGTGGTACTTTATGGGAGTTTATGGAGAAAATGCTTTGGATTTTCTTCCGGCTCTTTACGTTCTGAGATAAATCTCACTGAGATAAACTATTTCTTCAACCCTCCGGGGTTGCTAAAGTGAAGTATCAAACAGAAAAAAAAATAATAACACACGCACAGAGGATGTGGGCACGCTCACCGCTCATCAGTAATCGACCAAAAGTCATTACATTTTCGATACCTTATCGATAATATTGTTCGATTTTGGCGCTGTAGAATTCAACCATAAAGTTGGCGGAGTGTAAATAAGCGAAGATAGAATTAGTCAAGCACAAAAAAAAAAAAGAAAAGAAAAACAGAGGAGCGGAGTTTCTCTACCGAAAAGTATAAAGGACGAATTATGTGGAGAGCGGGATCTCTTATTTCTAGCTGCTCGATGGCAGTTGACTCTACTGAGTTTATCCTCAGGTTTTGTCTGATAGGTTTTGTTTGTCGTCCAGTTAGGTGTCCTACAAACACTATCTTTCTCTCCAAAGTAGCTTAGTGGACTTGATCGTTTAATCACCGACGGCTCGAGCACGTGACAGGTTGTACTGGATTACATGTTGCTAGTAGAACTAAGGGTGAGCTCACACATACGCGTGCGTGCATAAATAGAGAGATGGATGAATGGATGGGTAGATAGAAAGATACATATAGATACAAAATTATTGTGGTCTAAATTCTAATCAAGCACTATTGCTTCTGGGTTCGAAACCTGCTCTTTTTCTACTGATGAAAAATTTTCTTAAAATGAAACCAGTTAATACACACACATACTCAGATATACATCTCACATATATACAAACTTACACCCACACAAACCTACACATTAACTCCTACACACACACACGCATCACACATATGCAACCGCATACCCACATAACTCTTTTACGCGTTACACATATACACATTAACAAATCTCTAGAACTACAAAGAAATCTAGTGACAATAGGAGAGATCGGCTTGAATTCTTTGAAAAATAGTTCAAATAAACAGGGTGACATAAAAACTATCAACAGGGGCTAATTACCAGCGTAGGCGGACAACAAGCAGGAGAAGATGAAATGATGGGCATGATTACAATGGCATAGTTTGACACCGATACAAAGAAACTGTTAAAGTACACGGCGTCCATTGTTATTTTACGGCTATGTTTATTATCACGTGACAATATTTATATTGACTCAGTAATTTTGGTAAAAAGGCTTTCATACGCAACGCACATATTTTCTGATCTAGATATGTATGTGTGTGTGAGTGACTGTGTGGTAAGTAGCTTGCTTACCAACTACATGATTCCGGGTTCAGTCCCACTGCGTGGCAAGTGTCTTCTACTATAGACTCGGGCCGACCAAAGTCTTGTGAGTGGAAGGAGCCTGTCGTATATATATATATATATATATATATGTGTGTGTGTGTGTGTGTGTGTGAGTGTGTGTGTGTGAGTGTGAGTGTGTGTGAGTGTGTGAGTGTGTGAGCTGATGATCATCATTACAAGGGAGTACATTGGCCCCCACGAGTGGAACTGCAGCCAGGAATGTTAAATGTTCTCAAACAGCCTGCTTCTAGTAGATTCCAACAAAATCTTATTACCCCCACTTAATATCAAACTCGGATTGGTAAAACAGTTTGTGAAGGCCTTAGATTTTAGAGGAGAAGCTTTTCAAGAAATTTGTCTTATGTTTCCAAAGCTGTCTGAGGCTAAATTCAAGGGTGGCATATTTGTTGGCTCCAAGTAAATGCAATGTTAAAGTCGAAGAAACTGGAAAGAGCGATGAGAAAAGTTGAAAAAGAAGCTTGGTGTGCATTTCGTGATGTAGTTCGTGGATTCCTAGGAAATCACAAGGATCCTAATTACAAACAGCTGGTAGCAAAGCTTATAGAAAACTTCAAGAAAATGGGGTTGTCGTATGTCCTTAAAGGTTCACTTTTTGCATTCTCACCCAGATTTTCCCACCGAAAACTTGGGTGATGTCAGTGAGGAGCATGGTGAGAGATTTCATCAGACTATCGCAACTATGGAAAGACGATACCAAGGACAATGGGATACTGCTATGATGGGAGATTATATATGGTCTCTAGTCAGAAGAGATGAAGGTATACACTACAGAAAATCTCGATCGTCAAAGCACATCCCATCTTAAGAAAAGAGTTATCAAGGCATTTACAGTGCAGAGTTCTATTGTTTCTTTTTGTTCTAACTAATATTATACTTCCTAAATACCTTTCAATATATGAAAAAGTACTAAATGTTGTGTAATTATCCTTACAATACTAGAATAGACTGAACCAACAAAGTGCTGTAGAGAAAAGTTACAAATATAACGAGCAAATAGAAAATTAGGAATAAATAAACAACTATTGACGTCACGACAAAACGAATGTCATTTTTGAATTTAGTGGCAAAAATGCATAAATGAACTTTAAAAAATACAAATAAACAAAACATGTGTTACATCGTGTTAATAGGCAACCAGTGATGGTCTGTTTATGTCCCCGTAACTTAACGCTTTATCAAAAGAGAATGATAGATTAAGCACCAGGCTTTAAAACATAACGGTAAGGCGGTGCACCAGTATGACCGCAATCTAATGACTGAAAAAGTAAAAGAAAACAACCACACACACACGCACACGCGCGCACAGACAGACAGACACACACACACACACATACACACACACACATTATTGTGTCTGGGGAGAGTCATCATGTTTTAATGACTGTTTTAATGACACTCACCGGTTCAATTTCCACCCATTTCTTATTTTTCTTCTAAAATTTTTGTTGTTTCTTGCAACCTCTTCAATAGTTGTTGACTACTTCAACACACGAATTCACATAAAGGATCTTGCAAACCAAACACAAAAACGAAATATATATATATATATAAATTAAATTAGAGATAAAACCACTATTAGATAAATGATTGACTATAATTACTTGTATAATTCGAATGTTTTTATTGAATTTAAATTATTGTAATTCGAATTGGGTTATGGCCATGAAACGTACGTAGTGGTTTTACTTATTATATTATATAAAACTTTTTAATACTTTTTGATAGCTATTTAAAAAAAAATTAAAAGTTTAATAATTTAAAAATAAAATAAAAATAAGATATATAAAAAATAAAAATTTATAAATATAAATTAAAAATTTTAAATTTAAATAGTTTAAATTTTGAATTTTATATTTTATATATTTTGCATATTATATTAATTATATTTATTTTTATGTTTTGGTTTATGTTTTTCACTGTTTGATTTGCCTAATAGTGGTTTTATCTCCAATTAATTTAAATATATATATTTATACTGTTAAATTTGATTTAATCCTAAATCTAATTTTTCCCTGTAAGTTTGGATTTACTCCCTAATATTATATATATATATATATATTATATATATATATATAATATATATATATATATATATATATATATATATCTATATATATATATATATATATATATAATATATACATATACATATAACAAATAAAAATATGTATAAGCAAACGACATCCCGTTGCTGACCAGTCGCAAATTCTCTGTCTATCCGTTTTCCACCCTTCAAGACAGTTTCTAAGCATTATCCACTATTCTCGTCTCCTGCCCCTAAGGCCATATTTCGTTCGATTATTGGTCTTCATCCATCGTTCTAAACCAGACTCTGTGTCGTTTTGCTTGTTTTGTTTGTTCTTGTCCCTAATACTCCGCAAGAAAACTTCTTTTTTTTTCTGTGGGTCCTGCCAATTGGGAAGCGCTCAGTCTTATCATTAATGGTGCGAAACTGAATATTACCAATTGGTCGATAACTGATGAAGAATTAAGGACCTTCTCTTTGTCTTTGTCTCCCTTTTTACATTCGGTATACGTTATGTCGTTTGTTTATACATTTTTCATTTATTAAGTAATGGAACGCAACACACACCGAATTCACATATATATATATGTATATATCATTTTCTTAAGACACCGTCTTAAGGAATTTTAGTGGAATGAATCGACAACAGTACCTTTTGTTTCTTAAGCTTGGTACATATTCCATCGAATCTTTTCGCGGAACCACTAAGTTACGGGACGACCAGAATCTCAGGTGATCTTATATCGATGTCACAGTAGGTCTCCATCCTCCCTTGATGGCGTCCATCTCTTCCAGCTTGAACCGAATTGTATGACAACTGGAAACATCTACCTGTTGTCTGTAAACCTTGGATATGTCCACCCTGGCAAATTTCCCTCTGTTTTCAAACTACATAGTTTCTGACATGTTCCCACAATGATATTCCTAGAATGGATCTTTCTGTGACTATTTGTGACGTAGCCAATGTCTGTTCTTCCTTCTTCGTAGTAGTTCACGCCCTAAATCCGTGTAAGTGCGCATGTAAGACGATGTTAAGATTGCCTAGCAGTATCTTGTGGAGCAGCGTTTTTGAGCACATCTTCAGTTGAGCCATAGGCCTTCTACACTGCTCTTATTCTGCATAGGGTTTTAGCACACTCGTTTCAACGTTTATTTACTCCCATGTATAAACTCTGTTAGTACGATCTGAAGTCTCAGCGACGAGAACGATGTCCTGTGTGAAACGGGGGCAATTTGTAGTGGATCGCTGTTGAAGTTAATTTCAGTTTTCCATTCAATCGATTTCATGAACACTTCGTGACATGTAGTAAAGAGCTGTGGGGGAAAGGATCTGTCAACATACGAAGTGGTATGTTTCAAGAAGATAGCTTATCCCCGTTCTTATTTGTCATCTGCATGGTCTCCCTTACCCAAGTCCTTACAAAAATGAAAATGGGATATGTGCTAGATGGTATTAAGATCAAACCGTCTGTTATTCGTGGGTGATTTAAAACAGTTTGCGAAAGGTGAGGACGAAAACGACAGTTTAACATCTGATATATAAACGAGATTAGTCTGGATATTGGGTTGGAGTATGGGGTAAAAAATATCATGTTGTAACTATGTGACGTGGAAAACGAATAAAGAGTTGGCAGGTTGAGCTTGCGAATGGCCAGGTTATAAAAAATGTGGTAGAGGAAGGATACAAGTATTTGGGAGTCTTTGAGTTGGATAAGACCAAAGAGAAAAAAATGATGTTCAAAAAGCATACCTCAGAATATCTCAGGTGAGTGAGACATGTAATGTCGTCTAAATTGAATAGATTGAATGAGATCAAAGTAACGAATACATTGGTTTTGTCTCATGCGCTAAGGAGCAGGAGTTATTAAATGGAGGGAAGACAATTTAGGTAGGAAAACTAGTAAATTGTCGACAGCGCATAAAGACCTCCATCCACGAGTGAAGTTGTTAGAGCATATGTCAGAAAAAAAAAAGAAAAAGGTAGGGAAGTGATAAGTTGTGAAAATTGTGTCAAAAGCAATGAAAATAACTTAGCTTGGTACCTTAAAAATGTAAAGGGTAACATCATGTTAAAAGTAAGAAACCTCGACACACTGAAACCTGCTGATGCAGTAACATACATTTATTTATGCATTCATATATGCCTCTAAACGTATACATACATATATGCAAGGTATGGAGACGCAATGACCCAATGGTTAGGGCAGCGGACTCGCGGTCGGAGGATCGCGGTTTTCGTTTCCCAGACCGGGCGTTGTGTGTGTTTATTGAGCGAAAACACCTAAAAAGGTCCACGAGGCTCCGGCAGGGGGGGGGGTGACTCCTGTTATACTCTATCGCCACAACTTTCTCTCACTCTCGCTTCCTGTTTCTTGAGTAACGCTGCGATGGACTGGCGTCCCGTCTAGCTGGGGGGGGGGACACATACTTTACAGAAACCAGGAAACTGGGCCCATGAGCCTGGCTAGGCTTGAAAAGGGCGACGTTTATCGTTTTGTTATACGCAATGTGCATCCCCCAAATTTTCAGGCACTTTTAGGAGAGGTAGTTGTAACTGTCCTAGATGATCATAATTTTAGTATATTATTAGTATACGTCTAATAAATTGACCAACTGACCATCTAATAAGCTGACAACTTTTGTTATTCCAGAGTGAAGGAAATTGAACACACTCTGCTAAGCAGTGCAAGTTACAGTTTAGGGATTAAATTGTATGAGAGCAGCATCTAATTTTTGTTGGGATAAGAGGCTAGGCAAAGGAAGTCCACCGAAAGCTCTTGATGAGTCTCTTCTCGACAGCAAAAAGAACATTTTCATCCACTGGGTTCTCTCTGGTCAGACTGTCAACAAGTCAACAATTAGTATTTCCTGGAGAACTTGAAGGAGATCAAGAAGAGATTTCGTCGCAAAAGACCAAAGTACCTGCACGAACACAATGCACCAGTCCGCAATCCATCCTGGTGACCAACTTCAGAGATGGTCTTCAAACCTGTCCCTCATCCTCTCTACAGGGAAGACCTTGCTCGCTGTCACTTTTGGTTTTTCTTCAAGATGAAGAAGATGAAGGAGGCTGTAATGAGGGAGCTTGACAACTTCACTTTGGAGGAATTTCATGGGGCCTTCACAAAGTTGGTGGAGAACTGCGACAAATGCTGTGAAGTCATAGGATCTTACTTAGAAGAAGATTAGAGTTTTGTATATCTTCTAAATCAATAAATGTCTCGCTTTTTTCAAAACTTCTGGAATGTGGCTTGTACATGAATTTATATAAATTATATAAATATATAGGTATATATATATATATATATATAGGCGCTGGCATGGGTGTATGGTAAGTAGCTTGTTTACCAACCACATGGTTCCGGGTTCAGTTCCACTGCGTTGCACCTTGGGCCAGTGTCTTCTACTATAGCCTCGGGCCAACCAAAGCCTTGCGAGTGGTTTTGGTAGGCGGAAACCAAATATGTATATATTTGGTAGGCGGAAACTGAAAGAAGCCCGTCGTATATATATATATATATATATATATATACGACGTGTGTGTGTATACGACGTATATATATATATACGACGTGTGTGTGTATGTGTGTGTGTGTGTGTGTGTTTGTGTGTCTGTGTTTGTCCCCCATCATCGCCTGACAACCGTTGTTGTGTTTATGTCCCCGTAACTTAGCGGTTCGGCAAAAGCAACCGTTAGGATAAATACAAGGCTCACAAAAATAAATCCTGGGGGTCGATCTGTTCGACTAAAGGCGGTGCTCCAGCATGGCCGCAGTCAAATGACTGAAAAAATGAAAGAGTACAAGAATAAAAGAATATATGCGTTTATCTGGTAATATTTTCATTTTGTTTTCATTATATTTCAATTAATATTTCGTACACAAGTGTAAGTGTGTGTGTGTGTGTGTGTGTGTGTATGTGTGCTTTAATGCGGTGATGGAGATGAGGAATTATATTTTTTATTATATTATTTTCGCTCTATTTCACCATTCAATATATTCTGGCTCTTAAAATTATCTTTTGCTTTGTTTTCGTATTGGGGTGAACGGCAATTCCATGGATTCGAAATAGTAGTCTTTTTGTTATTAAAAACTAATATAAACTAATAAACTAATTCAACATTCTTTAACTTATATTTTTATTATGCTTTGGTTTTCATGTGATTCTTTACAAAACAATAACTTACTGTTCAGATAACGTTGGTTTTCTTTCATGAAATATTTATGAACTAAGTAATTTTTATTTACAGAAAAAAAAAACCCTGTTCATTGCTTCTCTTTTATTTCTCTTGTTTTCATTGTTTTTGTGTTATTTTTACGCTAGATTAAATCTAGAGATGTCAATGGCATTACCACTTCAATTAGCCCAGTTGTTCAGACACAGACAAACATAAATACACTCATAAAATATACATGTATACACATATGTACACATATATACGTATACGCCGCAGACAGCTGCTCACAAGCATACATATATCATATATAAACGTAGTCATATTAAAAAAATGATATTGTTAGAATATTGTTGGAGCATTGTTAGAAAGTCGTTGAACTTACGCTAAATTCATTTGTCCTTTTGACAGATTTTGCTTTTATTCCTGTTGGATTTCTGGCAACCCTTAACACTAGGCAAGGCTAGTGAGGC
>NC_043006.1:105766703-105786703 GCF_006345805.1 Octopus sinensis | reverse complement strand
ACAGCCTTCATAAAGTTCACAGAACATTGAACAGCAATCATGACGTTGGTAGTTTGATACCTGGCGCAAATCGTCGATATACAGGTAACTCTTTTCAAATATTCAGATGACTTCCGGTCCTCTACGTCAGTTAACATTTTTATCAACAGCGACTTTTGTGCTCTCCAACGCTGTTGACTGTTTACCAATATATGAAACCGTTCCAGAAAAAAAGTTCACAAAAGGATCGTCTAATATTTCCGTGTGTATACGTTAATAAATATATGTATCTTTATACATAGTTTTATATATATACATATATATATGAGTGTGTGTGTGTGTGTTTGTATGTATATGTATATCTATATGTGTGTATATATACCTGCGTATATATATATATATATATATATATCGATATATATATATATATATATATACATATATACACACACACATACATGTACGTATATGTATACATATATATCCTAGTCACTCTCCTTTCCTCACCCCTCTCACCCTCTGTCACACTTCTTCCCTCACTTTCACTAAACGACAAAAAAATATGCCGTTCATCAGTAACAAAATCTTACTAACTTCCGAACGAACGGCGGCGGTGAAGGCGGCACTTCCCTCAGCTCCGCCGCAGTCACCTCCGTCGCCTCTGCCGCCGCCTCCGCCTCCGTTCTGTCAGTTGGTTCCACCCCATATATTTACTTCTTTCCCCGCCTCATTCTTTCTTTCTTTCTTTCTTTCTTTCTTTCTTTCTTTCTCTTTCCTTCTCACTTTCCTTCCCTCTTTCTTTCCCTCTTTCTTTCTCTCCCTCTCCCTCTATGTCTCTTCTCACGCTCTCTCTTCAGTCCACTTTTCTTCAGGTACTTCCACTCCAATTCTAAGCAATGTCATTCGGTGGTGATTCGACTGGAAAATTCGAAGCGAGTTCTCATTAAAATTACATGATGCTCAACCGAGCCCTCACATTCACAAACACACGCGTTTACACGCACACTCATATGCCCATACACAAAAACTTATATATGTGTGTATGCATGATGATTGTATGCATGTGTGTGAACATCTGTTCCAAAACATTTTAGTATCTGTGAGCGTGTCATATATGTAAATGTATAGATGTATATAAGTATTTTTGTATACACATCCCCCCATATATATAGAGAGAAAGATAGACACATACATATATGCACATAAATGTATATATACATATATATATCTGTCTATCTATCTATCCATCCATCTATCTATATATATATATTTACACATACATACATGTATATACATATATACATATGCACATATATATATACATGTATATATATATGTATGCATGTATGTATATATATATATATATATATATATATATATATATATATATATATATATATATACATTCATACACATACAGGCACACACATACACCAACACATGCATATATATTTATTCACATATCTACTTATCTAACTATCAAGCCTCCCCCTCTCTCTCTGTATGTCTATGTATGTGTGTATAAACATAACCATATACATCTCACTACTCTATCAGACTATACGTGCATGCGAGTGTTCGTTTATATATATGAATATATCTAAAGAACGCCTAACATATTGTGTAGCATATGATATACTCATAAGTAGTCGGCTGATTCGACAGCTGTGCCTTACTTGAAGTTTCCCGCTAATGTACCGAATACGCACGTGATAATTTAGATGTGGTCTTCTATCTATCTATCTATCTATCTATCTATCTATCTATCTGTGTGTGTGTGTGTCTGTCTGTCTGTCTATGTCTGTATAGTGTTTATATATACATCCCAGAATACGCTCAAAGGGACATGCCCCACATACACATGCATGTATACACATATACACTGATTATATACACATGTATATACATACATGTACAGCATAACTATACGTACATATATATAAAAGAATTATATGTATATGTTATATAATTACACTATACATACATATATATATATATTATTATATATATATATATATATATATATAAAAATATATATATATATATATATGTATATATATATATATATATATATATATATGTATATATATATATTATATATATATATATATATATATATATATTATATATATATATTATATATATAGATAGATATATTATATATATATATATATATAAGATATATATAATAATATATATATATATATATATATATATATATATATATTCTTTTATTCTTATAATGGCTTCAGTCATTTGACTGGGGTCATGTGAAGAACCGTCTTTAGTCGCAGAAATTGACTCTAGGACTTATTCTTTGGAAGCCTAATACCTATTCTATCGGACTCTTTTGTCGAAGCGCTAATTTATGGGGACGTAAACACACCAACATCGGTTGCCAAGTGATGGTGGCGGGGATTAACACAAATACGTGCCTCAGATTTATTTTAGGAGTTAAGTGGGAATGTTTCATACCAGATACAGAGCTTTTGCAGCTCAATCGAACAACATGTCATCTTGGCTCAAATGAGATGAACTGGACATGTTATTAGAATGGAAGACGAAGTTTGCCAAAGCGTTTTTTTTATGGTGAGCTCAACTCTGGTTAGCGATCACAACATAAGCCGGGGAAAAGGTATAAAGACTGTGTGAAGGAAAACCTGGAGAAACTAGATATAAACAAAAGTGTTTGGGAAAAGGATGTTCTAGATCGGAACAAGTGGAGAGGTGCTGTCAGGACTGGTTGCAATGCCTGGGAGGAAAAGAGGATTCAGCACTCTGAACTTAAAAAGGCCTGTCGCAAAGGAAAAATTCGAAATGTACTCAGCAGTGAACATTGGACATGTATCATATGTGACCGTGTTCAGTTGTCAGAAGCAGGACACGTGAACGATATGAAGTCATATGTACAGCATAGTTCAACATCAATCTGTGCTAAGCGGCTTTACTCTGCGTGCTTTAGCTTCGTTACTATAACAACAGTCCGGATACTTATTGATCAGACGACGTATATATATATATAATCTATATATATATATATATAATTACATATATATAAAATATGTATTAATACGGGTGTATGGTAAAAAGCTTGCTTCCCAACCACATGGTTCCGAGTTTGATCTCACTGCTATGGTCGGCCTGAGGTTTATAGTAGAAGCCACTTCTTCTATAGCCACAAGCTGAGCAAAACTATGTGAGAGGATTTGGTAGACGGAAACCGAAAGAAGCCCGTCGATTATATACATACATATATACATATATGCATATATAATATATACACACATACATATGTGTGTGTATGTGTGTGTGTTCTTGTGCGTGTGTCACCACCACTGCTTGACAACCGGTGTTGGTATGTTTATGTCCCGATAAATTAGGCATTCGGGTAAAATGACCGATAAAATAAGTAAAGGGCTCAATTCGTTTGACCAAAATTATTCTTCAAGACGCTGCCCCAGTATGGCCGCAGTCTAATGACCGAAACAAGTGAAAGATAAAAGTTATATATATATATATATATATATATAAGTGTGTGCGTGTGTGTGCATGTGTGTTTGTGAGTGTGTGTGTGTTTGTGTGTCTGTGTGTCTTTGTGAGTGTATGTGTTTGTATATGTCTTCATGTTTGCGATTATTCGCAACTACCATTTGGCAACCAACCTGGTTTTGCTTATGACCCTGTAACCTAGCAGCCCAGCAAAACAGACCGATTGAATAAGTACCAGACTTAGAAGGAAATTCCTCAAGGCGGTGCCCAAACATGGCTGCAATCCAGTATCTATCTATCTATCTATCTATCTATCTATCTATCTATCTATCTATCTATCTATCTATCTATCTATCTATCTATCTATCTATCTATCTATCTATCTCGCGTTGCTCTCAAGCAACTCTGCCGTCCTGGGTCAACCTTGAGTGACTCCATCACAACCAAAGCATTCTATAGGGGATTAGTGGAGGGGAGGTACGAAGACGAGCTCGGGGCGAACCTGGACGTCGACGAGGAATACCTGACCCGCCTGTTCGGGACGACTTTCGGGCCAGGGCCCATGGACAACTTCCAGAGATCCCTGGCCTGGCAGTGCTACCGAGAAGCGCTACCCGTTCGGGATAAGCTCTACAGACACGGCTCGAGAAACACGGGGCCGACCTGCCCGAGATGCGGTCAGAGCGACGAAACCGTTCTGCACGCACTCGTGCAGTGTCCAACAATTTCCGACCTGTGAGCTTATGTCGAACAACTGCTGTCATGTGTGGGACGAGTCGGTTTATCAGCTGAGTCTATCGTCAATATTGTCACGCCTCCTTCCTTCAAACGGGAAGGAAGAGCTATTTTCATCATCATCCTTGTGGCTAGGCGAAAGAATGTATCTGGTGGACGCGTCTGAAAGGATTGGAGACAAACACTTTCCTCTCTGGTCAATCTCTCATCAGCTTCTTCAAGTAACCACTTAAAAGGAAAGTGAGAGTAGAGAGGCAAGTTTTGTCTAGCGAATGTTTTTAAAAAAAACTGGGTGAATGTAGTAAGATGGCAACGTATGAATGACGAAGCCACCTTGAGCATAATCCTATGAACCCAGAAATTGAAAACAGAGGGTTCCCCCACTTGCAAACAAATGTGGTAACATATAACATTATTGACCAAGGTTACTGTGGTCTTTTTCGTAGGCTTTTTCTTCCACGGATAAACCTTACTTGCTTTCCCCTTTAACACATACATCATGACACTGTGATACACGATCCTATTGATCGTTTTTTTTGTTTTTTTCCCTCTTTTTTCTTCTCTTTTCATTTTTCTTTTCTTTTTTTTCTTTTCCCTTTTTTTGTTCTTCTTTTCTTTTCTTTGTTCTTTTTTCCCTTTTACGATCCCTTTTGATCGAAAACCTACGCTAACTTTTTTTCTTTTTTTTTCTCCCCTAAAAGAAAAGCTCTACCTTGTAACTTGTCCCATCTGTGTGCAGCCCTGTGTGGCCAATAAAGAAACTTATCTATCTATCTATCTATCTATCTATCTATCTATCTATCTATCTATCTATCTATCTATCTACCTACCTATCTCTCTATCTATCTATCTATCTATCTATCTATCTATCTATCTATCTATCTATCTATCTATCTATCTATCTATCTAGTTAGCTAGCTAGCTAGCTATCTAAAAGTGTATACTGTGTTGACATCAAGGGCAATCTTCGAACTTACTATCCAAAGGGTTTTTAACTCAATATTTACATTTACACGCTGTTATTTATAACTTTACGACTTCGAGATTCGCTTTTCCTACACACACACACACACACACACACACACACACACACACACACACACACACACACACACATATATATATATATTATATATACACACACACACAAGTCTCTGTCTATCTGTGTGCATATACAAACACAGAGGCCCGTGTGAGAGCTAATTGACATTGGTGATATTCGAAAAAATTAAATTGCGTTGTTCATAATTGATTAACGATTGATTATATCATTACATTAATACTATAGTCGCCATTTTTCGAATTACACTTTCATTTATCTTCTACCATCAATCTGTTATCCATTTGCCTTCAATGATTCATCTATGTATTCACTTACCCATTATTCTATTCATTCATAGCCAATACGATGTGTCGAGAGCTTAAATTGTCCAATATCTTTAAGTCTCACTTCTTTATGGGTTTTGTCTCTTTATTTCTTCTTTACGTTGTTTGCCTTGGCATTTACACAAGTGACATCAACTTAAGTGGCAAGAATATGATGCCATATAATGAAAGGAACTAAATTGTGTGTTGTCTGTTTTGATATATTTATATTATTTTTTGTTAAGGAATTTCTTATGATTTTTCTTTTTTTTCGTATTTTTCATAGATTTTTTTTGTTCTATTTTTTTTTTTTTAAATCGCAATTTTTTTTTCTACGTGTACTTCAGAATGTAATATCATTTAATATCATTTAGACGGTAAATAAAATCAAATTTTATTAAACTCTGCTGCTTGAAAACTTTAGTATTCCTTTAGCAGCGCAAAATGTCTTTTCAGAAAAAGTTAAAAAAAAGAAACGAAAAAGAGCGAAACAAACGAAAACAAACAGAAATAATAATAATAATAATAATAATAATAATAATAATAATAATAATAATAATAATAATAATAATATTAATAATAATAATAATAATAATAATAATAATAATAATAATAATAATGGCGATGTTGATGGTAATATAATAATATCAATAAGGCAAAGAACTTTATGGATAACAAAATGATGAATTCAATTTAAAAATTGAAAGAATCAGCGTAGTTGAATATATAAAACATACGTAAATGTCTATTACTTTAAAATTTTAAATGAGAATTATGTCAGTATATGAAGCTTATTACTGGTTTTGCATCTATCTATCTTATCTTATCTCTCTATCTATCTATCTATCTATCTATCTATCATCTATCTATCTATAAATAGTTATATAGATATATATATATATATATATATATATATATATATATAATATATATATATATATAACATATATAATACATATATATATATATACATATGTATATGTGTGTGTATATATATATATATATATATATATATATATATAATATATACATACACATATACATATATGTATACTTATATGCATGTGTATATGCGTGGATAGGTTTTCGTGTGCGCGAGTGTAATGTCAGACTTGTCAAAACTATAGACTTCCCCAAATTTCTATAATAAAAATTGTTTCTATAGCAGATTGAAATATTGAAATATAAGATTAAATTTTCATAAACGAAACAACGACATAAAAGTTCTTTCAAATTATATGTAAAAAAATTTCTAATACGAAACAATATATTCAGAATTCAAAAAGGATATAAATAAATAAAAAATAAATGTAAAGTCATAAAAATATTTATAGAATACAAATTTTTGATTAAACAAATATATCGTATCATAATTTAGTCACATATATATTATATATATATATATATATATATATTATATAATATATATATATATATATATGTCGATCATAATATAGACAGACATATTGCACAAAGATCAACAAATATACACAAATTTTCCATATAGCCGTTTGCAGTCACACTAATACATAGCAATGTGGCACCACACCGATGCAATAAGATCTTAGTATATATATATATATATATCTATATATATATATATGTGTGTGTGTGTGTGTGTGGTGTGTGTGTGTGTGTGTGTTATAAACAAACCCTGGGAGGTGAGGGGTTCGATTCTGAGTAGCCGCCTTCTGGCAACATTACGCCTTCTTTCAAAAGTAAATACCCAATCTTTCTCGACTATTTTCAAATGTATACTGCGTTCGATATTTGCTTCCTGTAACACACACACACATACACATAAACACAGACACACACAGGCACACACAAACACACGCACGCATACACACACATATATATATGTGTGTGCACACACGTACATATCTATGTTTATATCTATGCATGAATACACACACACACACATACACACGCACACACACATATATGTATATATGTATGTGTGCGCACACGTACATATATATTTATATCTGTATGCATGAACACACACACACACACACACCACACACACACACACACACACACACATATATATAGTGATAGAAATGGTAAGACATAGCATTTTTTCCAATGGCCGGATAACTGAAGAGATGGCGGCGTGGATTTCTACCCCGACATCCGAAACTCGGAGCTTTATCATGACTACCGAATAATCGTAAGATATTACATTTACAGAATATATATATATAATATATATATATATATTATATATATATATATATAGTATATATATCATTATCATATGGACCCACAACGTATTTCTATATAGATCCGTGTATATTTCTTTTAAAATATTAATAAATTTTTAATGCAAAATACTATTAAATACTAATGCTGAGATAATATTCACGTGTATACAAATCTGAATGTTTGCATCACGTGTATGAGTGTGTGTGTATGTGCATTCGCGCGCTTTTGTGCGTTTATGTGTGTGCGTATATATATATATAGTTAATCCAAAATATGAACAAACTATATATATATATTTATATATATATAGTTAATCCAAACATGATTAAGACAAAACACAACAACGCGAGGACGTGGAAGAAATATAGTGTTATTGGACGCTCAGGAAAGGAAAGAAAGAAGGAGGAATAAAACGTTTCGAGCGGAGCTCTTCGTCAGAAACATAGAAAAGGCAAGGTCTAAGGAAGGGAAGACAGAGAAAGAAAATCGCCAACCACACACACACACACACACATATATAAATATGGAGAATTCACGAAAAAAACAAAAGACGAAGACAGATGTATTAGTTTAACGCTCGGGAAGTGAAAAAGTATTTAACGTTTCGAGCCGACGCTCTTCCACAGAAAGGAACAGGGAGAGAAAATAAAGAATGTGTAGTGACGAGCGATACACCATAGCGAATGCCGGACAGAAAGGTCACACAGAAGGGCTAGGAAGAAGGGGAGATAATAAAGTAATGGTGATCACAAAATGAAGGTGCGCGTGCGTGTGTATAAGAGAGCATTTATGTGCGTGTTGAAGAGGGCTGGTGACATTGACGTGTGCATGTGTGCATGTGTAGGTGTGTGGATGATGGTGTGGGTGCAGGGAAGTGGTCAGTGCCAGTGTGTGCGTGGTGGTGTGATGTGGTGTTGTTTGGTATGGTGGTGTGTGGTGTGGTGGTGTTGGGATGTAGGGTAGGCGAGAGTGGCGAAAGCAAGGGTGGGGTGGGGATTAGGCTGAGGATGGCGGTAGAGGTAGGGGTATGTGGGAGTGGGTACACACACACACGCACACACACATATGTATATGCCTACATTCATCTTCTCACACAACCTCAGACTCAACACGGAGGCCTACATCAATTGCTTGGAGGAGGTAATACTGACACATATTTATTTGAGTTTATGTTTCCCTCTGATCAACCATTGCTCCAGAATGGCTGCGGTGTTTCATTGCTGGTTGCAACCTGAAATGCCAATTAATAAGAAATCTAAACCTTCAAGAGTTAGAATACACATAAAACGATGTTTTATGGTGTATATATTTACTTCTGTCATGGGTGTATGTATGTATATATATATATATATATAATATATATATATATATATATGCAGAGAGAGAGAAGAGAGGAGAGAGAGAGAGAGAGAGAGAGAGAGAGAGAGAGAGGAGAGAGAGAGTGAGAAAGTTATACATATATATTGTAAAGTGGCGAGCTGATAGAATCGTTAAAACGTCGGGAAAAATGTTTGGTAGCATTTTCTTGATCTTTACGTTCTGAGTTCAAACTCTGCCGAGGTTGACTTTGTCTCTCATCATTTCAGAGTCGATAAAATATGTACCAGTTGAACACTGCTGTCAATTTAATTGACTTACGCCTCCTCTGAAACTGCTGGCCTTGTACCACAATACGAAACCGATATATAATATATATATACGAGTGAGTGACCAAACGAAAAAAAAATGTCACACAACGAATCAAGTATATTTTTTAAAAACAGTTTGTCTCAGCTCCATAAAATGTTTTGCGCGTAGGAAGCATACTACATCCATGTCATCAGCGATTGTTATTGCTGATGAGAATTGTTATTCTCCTCATTTCTGACGAGATGTAGGCGTGCTATGTGTTCACAAAACTTGAAGTCAATCTGTTTGATATATATGTATACATGTATGCACCACGCACGCACGCACACCACACACACACACACACACACACACACAACACACACACACACACACACACACACATAATGAAGCGGTTCTATAAATTTATTTGCACGTGGTGAAATATGTAAAAATGGGAGTGCCCAGAAATTTTATGTTGGACATATATATATATATATATATATATATTATATATATATATATATATATATATCATTCAACCATGGTAGTGGTTGAATATATTCTTAAGTACACCATTTCATCAATCACACCAGCTTCCAAGCTTCACCACCAATTCAGTTCTGAACTAAATTGCAAACTGTTAACAGTTTTAAAGAGGAAACCGCCTCATCTACACTTTGGCATGAATAGTTTGAGATCGAGAAGATCTTAAAACATCTGCGGATTTAGAAACTGTATTGATTCAAAAGAAAGATAAACTGGATCTCCGTCGGTCACGACGGTAAGGGTTCCACTTGATCCGATCAACAGACTAGTCTGCGCGTGAAATTAACGTTCAAATAAATGGTTGGTCACTCCCATAGACACGCGGACCCTTGACGTAGTTCTCAGGGTGATTCAGCGTGACACGGAATATGTTATGGTTGGCCCTTTTGAATTTGAGATACAAGTACAACACATTTTTGCCAGCTGGGTGGACAAGTGCAGCGTGAAATACAGTGTCTTATTCAAGAACCACAACGCGCCTCTAGGAATCGAACTCATGACCATGCAATTGTCAGCCGACTAGCCTAACCACTAAGCCACGCGTCGTCACTAAAAGAAAGATAAAAAAACTAATAAGAAAAGACGCTCTTCAAAAGTACAGGCATGGCTGTGTGCTTAAGAAGCTAGCTTCTCAACAAAATGCTCGTGGGTTCAGTACCACTACGCGGCACCTTGGGCATATGTTTTCTACTATTGCCATGGGCCAACGAAAGTCTTCAGAGTGAATTTAGTAGACGGAAGCCGAAACAAGCCGGTCGTATGTATATGTGTTCATGTGTTCATGTGTGTGTCTGTGTTCATTTCTATTTGCGTCTTCATGTTTGTGCCCCACCTCAACTTGATAACTGATGTTGGTTTGTCTACGTCCTCGTATCCTAGCAGTTTGCCAAAAAGAGACCGTTAGAATAAGTCCCAGCCTTAAAAATAAGTACTAGGGCGGATTTGTTCGACTAAACCCTTGAAGGCGGAGATCCAGCTTAGCCGTATTCAAATAACCGAAACAGGTAAAAAAAAAATAGGATAAAAAATATGTAATAAATACAAAAAATTGAAACCCTGTACTTATTTTAAAGCCAGGTACTTACTCTATCGGTCTCTTTTTGTCGAGCTACAAAGTTACGGAGTACTTAAAGCCTGGTACTTACTCTATTGGCCTTTTTTGTCGCGATGCTAAGTTACAGGAACATAAACAAACCAACGCCGGTCACCAAGTGGCAGTGGGGGAACAAACACATGCAAAAGACCACCCCCACAAAAACAGGCTTCTACCAAATTCGCTCACAAAGCTTTAGTCGGGACAATGGTAGAAGACACTTGCCCAATGTGCCATGGGGTGGGACCGAACCTGGAACAATATGGCTGGAGAGAAAATTTCTTACCACACAACCACGTCTGGGAATACTTTAAATAATTTGGTTTGTGCTTTTCGTGCAGAGACCGTCAGTAGGCAATTGATCACAGCTAAAATATTTTCTGACTCCGAAGAAGAGTTGCCTTTCAGATGCAATTTTGGCAATGACGTACATGTGAGGTCACCATGCAAGGTCACCAGCGGTAGATTGGGAGTCCTTTACGTTTGTCGCAAATTTAATTTTTTTGCTGTGAGTTGCAAATAAGAGTGTGTGTGTCTGTGTGGTGCTAGTTGGAGGCTTATAACCCTTACAATAAGTTTACGCACTTAATGCTCTGTTAAGGGGAAATAAATACTAAATGCGCGAACGTTACTCAATCTCAATTCCCTCTTCCTTCTATCGAAGAAATCAATATTCCTTCTATTATTCGTATTTTACTTTGGAATTCTTTTCATAAACTGACAGAAATGTTCCTTTAAAATGAGCCAATGGCATTCATTAGTCCTCAGCTCATTCTATGGTTTAAGCCATTGTCGAACAATGAGCATTCTAGAAACTAAGAAGGAACAACAACAACAAGAATGAAAGGGAATGAGTTTAAAAAAATCTTGAAGAAATAGAAAAAGAAAACAGAGATAAGAGCAACAGAAGAAATAGAGGAAGAAAAACAAGGGGGGGATAGAGAAAGAGATGTACAGTTAATGAGAGAGGGAGGAGAGATAGAGTGAGAAAAAGAAGAAGGAGAGAATGAAGACGAGGAATGAGAAATAAAAATAGTGGGGGGAGGGATGTTAACGGAATGACGGAGTGTCGGAAGAATAGAAGTTAAATGTTCTTCATGAAATATCAGGGGATTCTGCTAATTCTATAAATTGCATTTTCTCCTACTTTTCTTTTTCATGAGCTCTTCTACAAGAACTCAGCACATTCTCTTACCAAATTCCTGCCATTATACTCCACTCTCCTTCAATATCCGCTCCTCATTTTCTTCCTTCTTAACGCTCTGCGACACACGCGCGCACACATACACACACACACACACACACACACTGACATACACACAGATACTGACAAACATACACACACATATACATACACTCACGCACACCACACGTACACATGCTTTTGTATGTGTATATGTATGTATATACATGCATATATGTATATTTATATGTATATATATATGTGTATAAACCTATATTAAACACATAAAAATACATATATGCATACATATACACACATACCTATATGAATGTAATACATATACATATGAGCTTGAGTGCGTGCATGTGTGTGCACAGCCATACACCTATGATTACCTTCTCTATACACGCAATTATACACACATGAACGTAATATACATACATACAAACATACATACATATATATGTATGTATATATTTATATATATGTGTGTGTTTGTGCGTACGTGTGTGCATGTGCGCATGTATGTATGTATGTGGATACAATGGATGTTCATGCTTTTCCTCCATTATGATTGACGGACGAACGCATGGAAAGTTACACCTTGTAACACCTTTGTTACCTGTAGAAAGCATAGAAACAACAACAACAACAACAACAGCAATAGCAACAACACGAACAATTGCATAAACAAAATATTCATCATCATTATCACCTTCATCAACATCAACAATAAATACAACAGCAACAACAAAAATAATAACATACTTCATCAACAATAAAAGACTCCTTATTTCAACACGTAAATAGCTCTCCATCTTTCGAAACCAATACCCTAATTAAATACAACGGACGACTGCTCTTTACTAATGAAATCAATTCATATGCCAACAGAGCATCCATTATTGCAATATCACGGCAATGCTTGCCTGCCACGTAATTCAATTTTCAACCAATCAAAACAGAAGTCTTTCTTAACGTCAAAAATAAAGAAGTAAAAAAAAAAAAAAAAAAAGGAAGAGGAATATATAATAAAACAGCAACAAACATTTACAGATATATAAATAACATAGAAAAATAATTACCGATAAAGACGGAAAGACAAGTAAATTATATTTAGAAATTATTTAGAATCAAAACACCAACAAATTGAACAAAAGCAGAGATATTTAACACACACATACAAACACACAATCACACACACACACAATCGCACACACACACATTTATAATATGGGTTGGTGAACGTTTGTGGTGATAGACGGGGAGCAAAGTACTCAATACATAAAGTAGAGAGCATATATTGATTTGATTAGAAACAGAAGGTTCTTGAATTCTTTTTTCTGTTTTACATTTGCAATGTGAGGGAGCGAAGCTTCGCTAAGCAACAATTGTCCAAATAACTGCAGTGTCGAAAGGAACAGGACAGTTTATGAATACTAATATTCACCAGAATATAGAAACATGGTGAGTCAACACTACATCAAGAGTAGACTGGTTGCCGAAAAGATGCTACAAAATTCGTCAAGCATTTATCCATTCGTTACCATGCGCAGAACACGTGATGTTTTTGTTCACTTACATGCAAGGTTTTCACGTACGATTTTAAATCAACATTTATGAGTAGCATAAATGGCTCTTTGTGAAGTGTGAATATTAAAAGCATTCGCCGATGCCGTAAACGGTAATTACTCCTCTGTCTGTGTGTCCTATTAGAGTTTACTGTACGTAAGCCAAAGGAGTGAGATCTAAAGCCAAAAAGGCTAAAATATTAACAGCTTAAGCCGTTGCTTTTCGCTGTCCTTAAAAGGATTTTATTTAATTATCATCTGGACGACCAGCTATTATTTCCCCGAGACAATACAGGTCCAGCAGGAAAATTCAGTCAATTTCTTTCAGCCAGTTGGAAACGTCTGAGCAGATTTTACAGGCCACAACACTACTATTGCATGTATTTAAAATACAACCCCTGTTACTCACAAAGCTCTAATGAGTGAGATGCATCGCCAAAGGTTTCAATGCACCTAAATAAATTTAGCGGTTTTACTCTCATAGGGGCATATTCAGTGTCAAAAACATTAGGGCGTCCCTTTGTTTGTTATTCCTCTCGAGGGACCGATCTATAGTCTGCATCCTTATAGTTCGTCTTTAGCTCGAGATATGGCCTTTCCTCAAACAATACAGTCACTCCACACGACTCTGACCAAGCGAAAGAAGTGAACTCTTACTTTGTAGTCAGGCGAAATGCCCGTAGCCATTCTCACAGCTGGTCACCGCATCCGAATATATATTGATTTGAGTTTTTGTAAGACCCTACATCCATTTAAGGATGCACTTTTAAAATCTTGCTATTTTGCAGTAAATATGAAGTGGATTAAGTTGTATTTCTTATCTAGAGCTTTCTTTTCTGTCCTCCAAAAAGAGCTGTAAGGATTTGATGTCGAAATCCCTTACATTTTCTGGAAATATATTCTTTAGCCTTTTAGTAAACTGTAGCTGTAGTTTTTACGAACTATCAATCTCTCTGGAATTTGTAGAAAAATCCTTTTATTTGCGCCTTTTTTTGTTTTTAAATTTAGATTCGCCGTCAGCTGAAAGGCGTTCCTCTAACAAGTGGGAGATTGTGGAACGGCGAGTGGACAGCCAACTTTCTGTGAAGGATTTCCCTTCACCAGGCACATGCATCACAACCATATGTGCACGATAAACAGCCAATTGCCTTGCAGGTGGGGCCCAGTTAGAATTTTCTTCAGGTCGAGTAGCACATCCCATTCAAAAGGACCCTGAATAAGATTTGTTTAAGGACGATGAACGAAACACCCATGTTTCAGAGGTGCATTATTCAAACCCACTAAAATTCCTCTCAACACATGGCTATGATGCTCCCCCACTACTTCTGCTCGTGATCAGAAATGAGAATATCGTCAGCTACCAAGGGATAACAACTACCAAGGTCAAACAGCTGACAAGCAAATATGTGGTATTGAGCAGAATATTTACTGTATCCCATCTTTTATACATTCTTCTTCTTCTTCTTTTTCTTCTACTTCTTCCTCTTCTTCTTCTTCTTCTCCTCCTCCCCCCTCCTCCTATCCCCTTCCCCTCCTCCTCCCTCCTCCTCCCCCCTCCTCTCCTCCTCCTACTCCCCTCCCCTCCCCCCTCCCCCTCCTTCTTCCCCTCCCCTCCCCTCCCCTCCCCTCCTTCTTCTCCCCCACCCATTCTCCACCTCCTCCCCATCCCCCCTTCTTCTTATTCTTCTTACGCCGGGCGAAGTGCTTACTGGTATTTCGTCCGGCTTTACGTTCTGAGTTCAAATTCCGCCGAGGTCGACTTTACGTTTCATCCTTCTGGCTCGATGAAATAAGTATCAGTTGAGTACTGGAATCGATGTAACAGACAAGCCCCCTGCCCCAAAATTTCAGGCCTTGTAACTATAGTAGAAAGGATCATCATCATCATCATCACCTTCATCATCTATAATATCATTCTACACCTTCCTGCATTCCCGTCTGCTTCGTCCGTGCGTTACGCTAACGTCCAGAAATGTAATAAGTCAAATAGAGAAATATATATAGAAAGGAGCTTTATCTTCCTAGAAAATCCCAGATTATGCTTAAAGACCATAACCCTAACTTTATAATTAGAGTGATTTGTGCATCTAACTCAGATAAAGGATTATTAGTAAGAAAATCATTGATAAAGTACTGGCCGCTCTTAAGTCTAAAATTAGATTAGCCCTCTGGTAAGATATCAGGGGGTAATTGGATGGTTTAAGCTTCTAGAAATTAACAAAAACAGTGAATTCTTGTTACTAGATATAGAGAGTTACTACGTCGCTATTAGTCTGATCAGCCCCAATAACGCCCTCATTTACAGAATGGAAAACTCTGATATGTCCCGACGCGAAATAGATATAATACTTGCAGCGCGAGCTACTTTAGTAAATTTTGTTGGTAGATTATGGAATAGAGCAGACAGAGAGAATGCTTTCGATATAGCGATGGGATCATCTGACTCTGCACAGGTCACAGACTTGATCGAATATATGTCCTTCCGTTAATCCAGTCTTTCTTTCCGGAAATCACAGGAGGTCTATGTAGAGATGATGCTCTATTCTTCCTCGACAGATGTAGTAAAGTACAACTAGAAAGGCATAGGAAACATTTCTTTAGACTCTTTAAGAATTTAGGACCCAACATTACTATAACGCTACCTTCGGTCTTGATACTGGATTATTTAACCCTCTCATAAATCGAATGGTAATATTAAGTATATAAATGTAGCATCCAACCACCCACTCTCAATTATACGGGTATTAGTTAAGAATATTCCAATAAGAATATCTAGGTTATCTGCTATAAGAGAAATCTTTGAATCACATGCACCAAATTACAATATTTACTTTAGCTAGGGTTGGATACCGAGAGAAAATCCAATGCATATAAGACACAGGTATACATAACTCTGTCAATTCCTCCAATAATAATACAAATTGCACACCAACACAACATTACTGTAAGCGAAGCGATTCACATCGACAATACAGGCCAGGAAGAATTGGCCAAGACAATAAACAACAAATCAATACTCATAGACATACACAGCACAGTAACTCTACTGCTCATACCACAATAAATTGTGCCAACCCTGTAAAACTCATCAGATGAAAATAAACCAAACAACAAATATAGGAATCAAGATGTCCTTTGGTACACATGTTTCAACGAAGGTCGCTAGGGAGATTTTTGCCGCTTTAGACAAATGTTTCCCTAAATCAAATGGATACCATGATATTTTTAATCGACACACCGTGAAGGTATCTTATGCTAACGCTAATTTAGAGTAGCATATGCACCGCATTAATAATAGTAAAATGAAACAACAGTTCAATAACCCACCTACTGGAACAAGCAAGCAGCAAAATACCAAGAAAGGAGATGTAAACTACAATGAACAACACCCGATACGTCCACATCGAGATAGTAGCAATAATAATAATGATATAGCTAACAGGGTAAGAGTGTGGGAAGATTATAGCAGAACTGCCATATATGCGGCTAAATAGAAAAAAATACTCATGCAGAAAAAAATCAAGATGCCCATTGATGAGTACAAATGTATAAGTACAAATCTTGTATATAAATATACCGTACATACAAGGGGAAGATCGTATGTATACATTGGAGCAAGGATTAATTTATTCAAGAATCGTTATCGCAACCACGTCACTAACTTCAAGAAAATCAGAAAGAGACATTCAACATTTTTGGTGGATTTTGTGTGGGGACTTCAGGAAGATAAAATTAAGTATAACATAACTTGGCATGCAAAACCATATGATATAATTTCCAGGAGATGCTGTCTCTGTTCGGAGGAGTCCCTGTCTATTCTGTGGACCAATGAGAAGATCATTATAGAATTTCGGAAAGACTCTCAAGATGCTTACATGCATATAAATACACTTTTACATAATGCAGTAGGAATGAATTTGAGTAACCGTTAACCTAATTAATAATCACATTTCACCTTAATGTATGGATGGATTAATTTAGCTCTAATCTCCCCAGTCTTATAAATACCAAGTAGCTTATTTCATTTTGTCGCGTTTGTTTTTGTCATTGTCCTGTACTTTCGTTAGCCATTCCCATTGGCTTTTCGCTACTGGCACAGCTAAAAGTGAACGGTATCAACGATAAAGGGCGCGAAATTGTAAGGATCTTTTGGACGTTGACTGATGAGGAATTAGCTACTGTTTTTGAAACACACACACACACACACACACACATGGGCACAAACACACACATATACAAACACATACACACGCACACATTTATATACCGAACAACTGAACAGGTTACTTGAAAGTATCTCTGGAAAATATTCGTTACAATATGTATTAAACCCCTACTCAATTCTTTACTTCTACTTTTGTCTCTCGCTCAGTTTCTCCTTTGTTTCACTGTGTGTGTATATGTGTGTGTGTGTGTGTATTGTATTGTGTGTATATGTGTGTGTGTGTGTGTGTGTGTATTGTATGCATGTATGTAAATGTATGTAAATGAGCAGTGTTTTTCACTCATTGCCCACCAGCCAGCCAACAGCGTGAAACCACCCGGTGCCCCTTATGTTAACTCCCTCAGTCTTTTCTTTTATTCTCACTTCTCTACTCTCTGTACGATATAATATATTGCTGGAGAAATCAACCGATCAACCTACATTTATGTCGGTTATTATTAAATAGAGATAATAATAGGAGATAAGGTCAGCTGTTTTGAGCTGAAGAAACGAGGAGAGCACGAAATCAGAGTCTATTTTTTTCTGAAAGACATTCGAGACATATTCCGAAGAGGAATTTGTCCAGCAAGTGGCTTTATCTGATTCCATTTATTGAAACCGAAGCAATTATTACATCGTAGAAGATGCAGTTTGGCCCTTTACCTGTCCTGTGCAACACATATGATACACGGACAATTTTCCCTGGAGCTCAGGTATCCTATATGATATATTTACTATTATTTTCAGCCACTGGTGTAACTTGGAATTTATGAAAAGAAAGCTGTATATTACTAAAAACGTATGAAGCAATGCTTAACTAAAAGTCTGTAAAGATCCGTGGGCGTTTAAGACAAACTTATGAAGATACTTTAGACCCACAAAGGCTTAACCGTTCAAAATCATTCAAAATCTGCGTAGAAATCACACAAAATCTGTCTAAATGAAAATCCTTATATTTTTCTTGTGTTGCCAAATTTTCGTCGTACCACTGCGGACTGGTCTGCTGTAACTTTGACAGGCTCCTAGCTGCACGAAAAATAAAATATCTTTTCAGCGATGAAATCACGGAAAGTTCACTCAAATTTTTATTATCATTAAGTGCGGAAAACAGTTTTACTCCACGGCTTTGAAGCAACCTCTCTTTATTCTGCGAAAAGCGGGGACGTGCTCCAGTGATACTTTTTATAAAAGACAATTCCTCCGATTTTCCTGTTTTTTCCCACCTATTTCACTTAATACCCCTTTAGAGAGCAATAATCAGATACTTTTGGTGGTGGATATGAAAACTGGACATGTTGGAGATACTGAAAAAGTATTACAGAAGCAGAAAATATCGATTCAAATTTCAGGTGGATAGTTAACATCATTACAGGAATGAAGATAAATCTTAATTACACAGTCAAAGGGATAAAGTAATTTTTTTTTTACCTAGTGACCATTTTTTAAACCTATAGACTCCTTTGATCTCTATTTTCCTCGGATAGACCCTCCGATGTTTAAAAAATTCATATTAAATTTTTTATAATTAAATATTAGATATTCATTTCTACTCTAGGCACAAGGCCCGAAATTTTTGGGTAGAGAACCAGTCGATTAGATCGACCCTGGTACGCAACTGGTATTTAATTTATCGACCACGAAAGGATGAAAGGCAAAGACGACCTCGTCGGAATTTGAACTCAGAACGAGGCGGCAGACGAAATACCTATTTCTTTACTACCCACAAGGGGCTTAAAAACAGAGGGGACAAACAAGGACAGACAAACGGATTAAGTCGATTATATCGACCCCAGTGCGTAACTGGTACTTATTTAATCGACCCCGAAAGGATGAAAGGCAAAGACGACCTCGTCGGAATTTGAACTCAGAACGTTGCGGCAGACGAAATACTTATTTCTTTATTACCCACAAGGGGTTAACCACAGAGGGGACAAACAAGGACAGACATAGGTATTAAGTCGATTACATCGACCCCAGAGCGTAACTGGTACTTAATTTATCGACCCCGAAAGGATG
>NC_043006.1:105732307-105761603 GCF_006345805.1 Octopus sinensis | reverse complement strand
CTTTGCAGCATTTCGTCCTTCTTTACGTTTTGAGTTCAAACTCCACCCATACAGTTTGTCATCCTTTCGGGGTCGATAAAAGACATACCAGTTGAGCACTAGGGTTAATGTAATCAACTTAACCCACCTCCGAAATTGCTGGCTTTGTACCAAATATTTGAAACTAACATTTGCAGATCATATTATTGTTACTTTCTGCAGCATGGCTGTCTGTGTGTCTTCTCTTCATGTGCCATTCGTGCAGACCTCAGCGATCAGGGATCTCTAGGCCAAAGTCTGCAGATTCATTATTTAAATCAGTGTTTTCTCCCTTTGCCTTCTTCCGGCTTATTTACAGTTTAATCTGCTAATATCCTGCCTTCCCTCGCCAACTCTTGAGACACACTTTAATTGATCAAGTCAGCCCCAGAAACACAGAGTTTGATTTATCAAGTCAACACCAGTAATTATTTTAAATCTGTTGCTTATTCTATAGAGCTCATAATTTTACAAAAGTGTAAATAAGCCAACACCGGTTGTCAAACACTTTTAGTATAAAGATTGGATAGAGTTATGAATGTCCTAACACTAAGTTATATCATGGAGCCACTGAAGTGGCCTCTACGTGGTCGATAGAATTGCAAAAAATAGCAGTCATATCTTTCTGAAGTCACACCTTACAGTCATAAAATTGGCAGAACATATCTTTGGATAATGTAGTTGTAAATAGACTTAAGTAGAAGTAAAGAGATTATCACGCTTGGAAACATTTTATCATACGTGTGTATGATAAGCGTTGACCCGTGACTAATGAACACCAACAACAGGAACAACAATAACAAAAACTAATTAATTCTCTCTTTATATAACAATGTAACACCGGCCTTAAGAATTGCTCCTTGGGGAGTAGCAAATATCACTTATTATTCTATTCATCTCATGATAATTATTAAATATTACCGGAATGCCCATTTTATAAAATGGCGGCTCGATTAGCGTTCTGTTTCGTTATCTCTGCAGCGAATATTATATTCTCTCCTACTTCTGACCGATCTATCTTTACATTTAAGTCTTTCAATTATACTCGTGAGTAATATAGTTTGTCTGTAGCGTCAATATACCTCTGTAACAACTTCTCTCTCTCTCCCTCCCTCCGTCTTTCTCCCTCCTCCATCCCGCTCTCTCTCTCCCTCTCTCTCTCTCTATCTCTCTCTCGCTTACTATCTCTCTTTCACTATATATATTCTTCTATTCTTTTACTTGTGGCCTTGCTGGAGCACCACCTTGAAGTGTTATAGTCGAACAAATTGACACCAGGACTATTTTTTTAAGCCTGGTACTTATTCTATCGATGTCTTTTGCCGAACCGCTAGGTAACAGGGACATAGACACACCGACACCAGTTGTCAAGTGGTGATGGGGGGGACAAACACAGACACAAACACACACACATAAACATATACATATGTGTGTGTGTATCATGTGATCACGTGACCGACTAAACTATCGGGTGTTGCTAGACAGCGCTGGTAACAATATGCTTTGCATGGTTTTAGCTTTAGAATGGCCCCCACCCCACTGGCTAAGCGACCAAGCCAACATTCCCTTCATCTTTAGGCTGCTTTGTCGCAGAGTTACTTATTTACAGATGAGTGGACTAGGGCAACGTGAAATCAAGCACTTTACTCAAGAACACAACGTGTAGCCGGTCTGGAAATCGAAACTACGACCCCACGATCGTGAAAGCAACACGCCTGACCACTAGGTCAAGCGCCTTCACTCATATATATATGTATATATATATATATATATATATATATATATATATATATTATATATAATATATAATATATATATATATATAATTATATATATATATATTAATTATATATATATATATATATATATACATATATATATTACAGAGATGTAGTTGCATAGCAATGACCTTATCTGAGATGTGTGCTGAAAAAAAACCAATGCAGCATGGAAGGTATTCATAAGCCATTTAAAAACCCACAAAAACCGTTCGATTCACTTCGACATTTAAATGAGATGCAGCACGAAATTTCGTCAGTGAACAGGTCGCGGCCTGAAAGCGACGAGAATATTTTGGCCAATTAAATTTAAATGTTGAAGGGAATCTAACGGTTTTTGTGTGTCACCCTGCAATTGTATATATATATATATATATATATAATATATATATATATATATATAACAAAATGGAGTTGTAAGGTACCGCACGAGTGAAATTATATACGAAAGAAGGTGTTGAAAATGCAATTTTAAAAGATGTTTATTTACTTTACGGTTTCACTTTTAGAAAAAGATTGTCAAAAGTAACATGTAAAAGTTTGGTTGTGTTAATTATTGGTTGTCACAAAAGCTACAATACATATATACATTCTTTGGTAACAAAAGCATGTTAAGGACATAAAAAATTTTAACAAGTTCATTAAAATATTGGGCACAAAAGATTGCAACATATACATACATTCTCAAAGCAATGTTAAAGATAGTTTCCGGAAAGAATTATTAAAAAGTTCAGTGGAATATTGGTATACACGCACAGAATATTATGAGTTCAAAAAAGCTTGAGCTTGCCTACTACTATAATATGTGTGCTTGTGTGTGTGAGTGTATGTACATATGTACAGACATATATTTTCACCTAGGTATATATATATATATATATATATATATATATATATATTATATATATATATATATATAATATAATTCGAGACAAAAACCACTATTTTCAAAACAAACAAGGAAAGACTTAATCAATACATAAAAATTTTTAATATAAAGAAATAAACCGCCACTACAATCGTTTCATGTCTTCAATGACATTCGTCAGGTGGATTTTCGATCTCCTAATCTGTTTTAATTTATGAAGTGAATTTATGAGGTTGCTCCTGTTCCGCGGTGTTGCCTTCGGACAAGAACGCAAAACATCCAGATAGTTAGGTGATACAAAAAAGGGGATTCCTCCAACCTGGCCAGCCCCAAGGAAAAACTAAGCTTCATAAATTAAAACAGATTAGGAGATCGAAAATCCACCTGACGAATGTCATGAAGACATGAAACGATTGTTAGTGGCGGTTTATTTCTTTATATTAAAAATTTTTATGTATTGATTAAGTCTTTCCTTGTTTGTTTTGCAAAATAGTGGTTTTGTCTCGAATTTAATTATATTAATATTTTACTATAAAATTGGATTTATTATCCTAAATCTGATTTTTCCCTGTAATTTGGATTTATTCCCTAATATTATTTAATATATAATAGATATATATATATATTATATATATATATATATATATATATATGTGTATATATATTATATATATATATATATATATATATATATATATATATATATATATATAAAATACTTCATATAAGGGTTCAGCAAAGAAAATTTGCTTCGTCACATACCGAACTTTTAGAAATAGCACCCAAAAAATTTAGCTATTTCTTCTGCTATAAGAAGATCTCCCCCACAATGTATTCCCTTAATTAATTTTACCCTTTATTATCATTATTATTACTACATACATACATACATACATACATACATGCATACATACATACATACATGCATACATGCATACATACATACATACATACATACATACATACATACATACATACATACATACATACATACATACATATGCAAATATATACATATATATACATAGAAGTGAGTTATAGATTTTTGCTTCGAGTTTAACAATTAAAAACAAAGTTTCGAAATTCTTCTGATGTCAAGAATGTGTGTTTGTATATGTATGTGTGTATATATGTGCGTGTGTGTGTGTGTGTGTGTGTGTGTGTGTGTATAAAATAAGAAGTGTGTTGGTCACGGATATATTAACGAAAAACTAAAAGTGAGAGAAAATCGCGGTCTGACGTAACTGACGACGGGTCTGGAATCCATACTGACTTACACTCAACTACTTACTCCACTACACATTTCTACCCCTTTCATTCCGTTTCCTTACTTATTCTGCTCAACCCTCAAGTGGGCCCTGCAACTGGGGTTTTGCCCATATTTATTTATTCGGGATTGTATCAGGATCTCTCTGTGAAATTTGGTAAAGATTCGTAGTAAAATGGCAACGTTGCTTCACAACGTTCATACGCGCGCGCACATGCACATATACACACATATACACACACGCACGCACACACACACACACACACACACACACACACACACACATGTATATATATAGAGAGGGAGAGAGGGAGGAGAATTCACCAAAAAAGAGACGAAGACCGGTGGTGTAGACAACAAACAGATGTATTAGTTTATCGCTCGGGCAGTGAAAAAGTCTTTAAGGTTTCGAGTTACCCTCTTCCACAGAAAGGAACACAGAAAGAAACAAGGACAGAAAATAAATACACATACATATATATATATACATGTATGTATGTATGTATGTATGTATGTATGTATGTGTATGTATGCATGTATGTATGTGTGTATGTATGTATGTATGTATGTATGTATTTATTTATGTATGTGTATATATAATATATATATATATATATATATATATACATACACATACATGAGTGCGGTTGACTTTGTGCGTGTGCGTGCGTTTGCAATTATATAATTGCGGTCACTATAATATATGTATGCTTATGTATGTATGTATATATAAATATATACATATCTTGCTAAACTTCTACAGATGGATATACACGTGTATATGTATATATGTATGTATATACATTTATATACACCACACACACACACACACACACACACACACACACATACGTGTATATCCATATGTAGACGTTTAGCAAGTGATATGAATTCTAATGTGAGTTGATCCCTTCTTTGCACAGATTTAGGATGTTATCACCGACCAGGCTAATAATATACAGCAACACTAATAGTAGCAATAATCCTTGACTAACAATATATCTCGGATTTAGTCTGATTATCAATGGCAACTGGCCAGACACTTTGATCAAAGACAAACAGCGAAGTAGACGGGGAATGGGGAAAGTATGAAGCATAAATTAGCTGAAGCTGCGTTATTTCTGAATGTGTGTATGGCTTTAGGAAAGAGAGAGAGTGTGAAAGGGAGGGAAGAGCGGTGATATGTATGAGAGAGAGTGAAAGAGAGAGAGAAGAGGGGTGATATGTATGAGAGAGTGTAGAATAGAGAGAGAGATAGAAGTGTGAGGGTGTCTGTGTGTGTGAGAAAAAGTGAAACAGGGAATGATAAGGGGATGTTTACTGTGTTGAGTATGTAGCGTGTGTGTGTGTGTGTTTGTCTGTGTGTGTGTGTGTGTGAATGTTTGATTAAATGTGTATGCAGGAACGTGCGTGTGTGTGTGTATGTGTGTGTGTGTGTGTGTGTGAAACTATAGAGTATGTATGTGAATGCTATTGGTGTTTTTGTGTAGCCGCAGTTCAACTTTGATGGAACCGACCTATGATCAACTGTGTTCCAGACGTGACCACCTTGTCTTTTTTCAATGTGCAGAGAACTCATTTCTATATTATACAACGCATCTCTTATTTATTTATTCAAAAATTCGGGAGTAATTGGAGGAAGGTTTGGTTGCTATTTCTAGCAGAACAAGCGACCAAGTTGAAGCTACCGGATTGACTCGTGTGTGTATGTGTGTGCGTGTGTGTGTGTGCGTGTGTGTGTGTGTGAGTGTGTGTGTGTATGTGTGTATGCGTGCCTATGTGTGTAATGGTGGTTTGCAGAGTATGTGATGTGGTTCTGCGTAACTATGTAAGTTTGTGTGCGTGTGTGTTGCTCTGTGTGTGTGTGTCTGTGTTGCTCTGTGTGTGTATGTGTGCGTATGTGTGTACGTGTGTGTGTGCGTGCGTGTGTAGTTGTGCGTTTTAAACAATAACATAACGAGAAATATTCCGAGAGTGTGTATGTTTCTGTGTTTGTGTATATGTACGGCTTTATATGTATGCGCATGTCTGTGTATGTTTGTGCGTGTGTAAAGAACTCTGCGTATCTGCATATGTGCTTGTGAGAGAGATGATATATGTGTGTGTGTATGCGTGTAAGAGAGACAGGCAATACGTGTGTGTGTGTATGTGTGTAAGAGAGAGAGAGAGTATGTGACTAACTGATTATGTATGTGTAAGCGATATGTTAGTATGTATGCCCATATAAGCGGTATGTCAGTATGTATGCACGTGTAAGACAGAATGTATGTCTGACTAACTGTATGTGTATGTGTAAAAGACAAAGTCCTTGTGTGACAGAGACAATTTGTATGTGTGTGTGTGTGTATTGCCCGCGTGTAAGAGAAAATATGTGACCGAATGCTCGTGTGCGCCGCTAGTGTTTGTGTGTGTATAAACATGTATTTGTATGTATGTACGTGTGTGGTGGTGGTTGATTAAAGATGAAGGCGGGGAGACAACAAACAACTTTGATAAGGTTCCTTATTAATCTGGCTTCTGATTGTGCTTAAATGAAAACCTTCTCCCTCTCCCCCTCCCTCCACTTTCTATCAGAATCTGTCCGGTTTTCATATAATTCTTATTATTATTATTGTTGTTGAGGCGACGAGTTGTCATAAGCGTCACCGCGCCGGAAAAAAATGCTTGGAAGCTTTTCTTTCACCTCTTTTCCTTCTGAGTTCCAACCTCGCTGAGGTGAAATACTCATTTCATCTTTTCAGTGTAGATAAAGTAACGAACCAGCGAAGTACTAGGGTCGATGTGCACGTTGATTTCACGTAGGACTACAGAAAGTGGGATCAAGTATATATGAAGAACAGAGGTGAACAAGAATCTCCTTGGAAGATACCTCTTTTTATTGTTACCTCGGCTGGTTGTTACAGGAAAGCCGCATTTTCCAACTAGATATGCTGTTCTTAATCAATGCACACACGTTCTCAGCTTTTCCACACATGTTCGGTGTTTCCAAAATCCACGAAGACAGCAACATGTCGTAAACCTTGCATCAGTTTTTTTTTTTGTACCGTTTACAGTTCTTCATTATAACCTTGTCAATCACGAGGTGGTCCTTGGTGCCCTTGGATCCTTTTCGGCATCCTTTTTGTTCTACTGGCAGAAGATTGTTTTCCGTAAGGAACGTATTATCATTATTATTATCATTATTATTATTATTATTATTATATTATTATTATTATTATTATTATTATTATTATTATTAAGGTAGCGAGGTGGCAGATTCGTTAGCACACCAGGAAAAATGCTTAGCGGTATGTCGTCTGCCGTTACGTTGTGAGTTCAAATTCCGCCGAGGTCGACTTTGCCTTTCATCCTTTCGGGGTCGATTAATTAAGTATCAGTTACGCACTGGGGTCGATATAATCGACTTAGTCCGTTTGTCTGTCCTTGTTTGTCCCCTCTGTGTTCATCCCCTTGTGGGTAGTAAAGAAATAGGTATTTCGTCTGTCTTTACGTTCTGAGTTCAAATTCCGCCGAGATCGACTTTGCCTTTTATCCTTTCGGGGTACATAAAATAAGTACCAGTTGAGTACTGGGGTTGATGTAATCGACTTACTCCTTCCTCCAAACTTTCAGGCCTTGTGCCTATTGTAGAAAGGAATTTTTTAATTGTTGTTATTGTTGTTGTTGTTGAAGTGGGTCGATGTCAGAATCATTAGTTCCAGGTTAGTCTTGATCGAATAGAACTTATGATCAAATGTATTTCCAACCGTGGCCATCCTGCCTTTTTGTACTTATCTCAATCCTCTTCCTGTTAAGTAGTTTACTGTGCGGAGTGCAACATAGCAGTATAAGCATGGTGCGTTTCTCTTGCTGTTCAGTGTATCCTGTTGTTGGTTTTAGTCCCTGGTCAGCTCTGCTCACGCAGACATAACATCAAATACATTCAACCGTGACTATCACGTCTCTAGCTTTATATTGCGTATTCGTCACTTTGCGATCCAAATGTGTTCTTTCTTTTTAAGACATCAGAGTGCGATTTAAAGCAGATATTGCCGCAGTTTTCAGTTGTTCGCCGGACTGTATTAATCGAGGGTACATCTACAAAGTAGCTGACCTTTCTAGAAATAGCAACCAAGTTTCTCTCAAACAATGCGCTTTATCGTCTCATAAAAAGAATGATAGATTAGATAAATGTCTCGGTAAATGATGTCAGGTCATCCCTGAAACATCTTTGAGCATAGGCGAAGGAGTGGCTGTGTGGTAAGTAGCTTGCTTACCAACCACATGGTTCCGGATTCAGTCCCACTACGTGGCGCCTTGGGCAAATGTATTCTACTATAGCCTCGGGCCGACCAAAGCCTTGTGATTGGATTTGGTAGACGGAAACTGAAAGAAGCCCGTCGTATATATTTATGTGTGTGTGTGCGTGTGTGTGTGCGTGTGTGTGTGTGTGTGTTGTGTGTGTGTGTGTGTGTGTGTCTGTGTGTGTGTGAGTGTGTTGTGTATCTGTGTTTGTCCCTCCAACATCACTTGACAACCGATGCTGGTGCGTTTAGGTCCTCGTAACTTAGCGGTTCGGCTAAACAAATCGATACAATAAGTACTAGGCTTACAAAGAATAAGGTCGATTTGATTCGACTAACGGTGGTGCTCCAGCATGACCGCACTCAAATGACTGAAGCAAGTAAAAGAATAACAGAATAGGTCTGCAGGATCAGAGCTGACCAGTAAAGTAAAGTTACATTCTCAAGTCATACCAGCTCCTAGGGGCCGGGTTTCCCGGTTTCCATGGCGTATATATTCGGCACCTGTCCGTCGCAGGATGACTCATTTTTGCTAGCAGAGTGGACTGGAGCAACGTGGAATGAAGTGTTTTTCTCAAGAACTTAACACATCACCAGGTCCACGAAACAAAGCCGCAATCTTCCGATCATGAGTCCAACAACCTAGCCACCAAGCCACGCACCTCTATCTGGGGCTAAACAAAATCTGTTTAGGATATATTCGTTCTTGTTTTACATAACAGCGGATGTTACAGTAAAGACAAGCACATTCGCATTGATGAGAGCGCTACTATGCGGTTTGTATGCTGATGTTCCATCCGAGACCATTTTGCCATCGTTTCAGACCTTGTATTATAGAATTGACTTCTGCAATATAAACCACAGGAATCCGTTTCATGGACGTTTTCACCTTTTCGTCCTTCTGAGGTCAATAAAAAAAGTACCAGTTGAGTACTGGGGTCAGTGCAATCGACTTAACCCTTTCCTCGAAATTGCTGACCTTGTGCCAAAATTTGAAATCGATATTTGTTTAATTTAATGGTGGCCACTTTTGGTTGCTAAAATTAGTAATCTAAAGAGACTTTGGAACAAAACGGTGTTGTACCTGTATTTTTATTTTTTGATCAATTCAGATTTTGCAGGTGGAAAAGAAAACAACAAAAAAAGGACAAAATTAGAATTGCCGGCAGGGGTACGGTAGGAGGTGGGGTGGAGTAAGGGTAAATTAATTTGTCAGTACCACCAAAAATAAATTATTGGCAGCACCGACAAGGGAATTGTACTTTAACAACCAACGCTGCCTTTTTATACCTGAAGGATTAATTTGTAAATAGCTTAAATATTTAAATTATTCTTTTCTCTCAGTTTCATCCCCCCGTTATCCCGTTCTATACATCTTCTTTTCTTATTCTTCTTCTCCTTCATCTTCTATTCTTCTTCCTTCTCTTCTTTTTTTTCTTCCCCTTCTTCTTCTTCTTCTTCTTCTTATTCTTCTTCTCATTCTTTTCTTCTTCTTCTTCTTCTTCTTCTTCTACCTCCTCTTCTTCTTCTTCTTCTTCTTCTCTTCTTCTTCTTCCTTCTTTTCTTCTTCTTCTTCTTCTTCTTCTTCTTCTATTTCCTCTCTGTTCCTTCCACGGCTCATTTCTTTCTTTTTCTTTTTTATTTTATTCTTAAACCTTTCATCTCCATTCATTGCAATGTATGTATATACATTTTTAAAAAACGTTGCGGCTCCGTCCATTCCACCATTACCGTTTATACTTAGAGACACCTGCATAACCCTAGGCTTAAAAGAACAAAATATGTTTGTGTGTGTGTGTGTGTGTTGTGTGTGTGTGTGTGTGTGTGTGTGTGAGTGAGTGAGTGTATAGGTGTATGCGTGTGTACATATGCATTAAACAGTTATACATATACCACGCATATATATGTATTTACGTACAGACATGTATGCATATATAGGTATAGATATATGCATATATACATGTACAAACACGCCACACACACATACATATATATGGGTATGTATAGGTGTACAGATAGATGTGTATATACACATAGATAGATAGATAGATAGATAGATAGATAGATAGATAGATAGATAGATAGATAGGTAGGTAGGTAGATAGATAGATAGATAGATAGATAGATAGATAGATAGATAGATAGATAGATAGATAGATAGATAGATAGATAGATAGATAGATAGATAGATAGATAGATAGATAGATAGATAGATAGTTGCATTCATACATAGATCCATTCATATATACATGCATAAAATACCAGTACAAACCTAACACACGTATACAGCTGCCAACGGCAAGAATACAGCCTAAATAACCAAGGTGGATGTCGCGCAACTAATCCCAGCAAAATTTTTCTTGTCGTCAGTAAAGTGCCTCGAAAATATGAAAGACAAATTTAACGACAGAAGCATTTGAACTAAAAATTTCAGAGATAAGGAACAAATGCCACGAGACATTTTGTCTTCTGCTCGGACAATTCTACCACTTAACAGCCATGTGGACTGGGGCATTTAAATATAAATTGATGAAGCAATAGTGTCAGGTAGAGGAAATATTGCTTTCATGCGAATTGACGTCCATGTAAACCTGAAATTAGAAAACAGTGAGAATATCAACAACTAAATAACGATTATATTAGCAATTATATCGGGGTATCACCAAGAAAATGAGATATCAACAAGTAAATGAAGGGTATCGACACTTGAATGAGAATATCAACAAGAAAATGAGGATGCTAACAAATAAGGATAACAACGATTAAATAAGGATATCAACAACTGAGTGAGGATACCACCACGGGAATGGGATAGCAACAAATGAAGATAATATCGATATCTAAATGAATATATCGACAATAAAAAGGAGGATATCAACAATACATAACGATATCAACAATTAAGTAAAAATATCAACAATTAAATGATGATATCAACAATTAAATGAGGAAATCAACAGTTAAATGAGGATATCAACAATTGAATGAGGATATTAAGAATCAAGTGAGGATATCAACATATGAATGAGAAATTAACAAATGAAGATTATATCAAAATCTAAATGATTATACGAGCAATAAAAAGAAGGATATCAAAGTCTGAATGGGGATATCAAGCCCTGAATTAAGATAACAGCAATTAAATTAGGATATCCACAATAAAATCATGATATCAACATCTAAATGAAGATATCGACATCTAAATCGTGATATCAACATCTAAATGACATCAACAACTAAATAAGGATATCAGCAATTAAATGAGGATACCAAAAATAAACTGAGGATATCAACATCCGAATGACGATATCAACAACTAAATGAAAGATATTGATATGTCAGTAAGGATATCAACATCAAAATCATGATATCAACAGATAAAAAATATCAACATCTAAACAAGGATATCAACAATTAAATGGGGATAGATATAACTACAGAAAGATATCATCTGAATGAAGATAGTATCAAATGGAAGTATATTTGTTTATGCATAAACAGTGAGTGTATAACGTATCACATTAAGGCAACCGGACTATAATTAATAAATATATAAATACCATGTGCTTCTAAACGTGTGTATATATGTATTTATATCTATATAGATACATAAAAACGTGTATGTATGTATGTCTGTCTGTATGTATGTATGTATAAAATATATATATATATTTGTGTGTATGAGTATATATATATATATATATTTGTCATATATATGATATATGCTATATATAATTTATATTATGTATATATATATTTATTTATTCTTATATATACACACACGTATATATATGCATATATATATATATGTATGTATGTATGCAAATAAATATGTTCGTATCAACATGATCATATATAATATATCTGTATATTTACGTTTACATAATATATATAAATAAACACATACATACGCACGCGCACACACACACACACACACACACACATAAAGTTAACTGGTAAAGGATATCAGTACACAATTGAGTGATCAAGATGTTAGTAAATAGATGAGCTGGATATCGATGAAGGGATGACAGATCAGACGATAGAATATACTAAATGGCGCCAGAATATCACAATGAATGGATGAATTATTAAGAACATGGAAGAGAGGATTGTTATTTGTTGTGGGATGGGATGGATGGAGTTAGGTCTACATGCTTCTGGAAAGGTTGGAAGAATGTCAAAGACGAAATAAGTAATAAGATTGGGAAAATATCGCAACCGATTTTGTATATAACGTGAAACAGTGAAACATTGATGCACAGAAATGCCTCTGATGTTAAAGGGAGAGGAGAAGAAGAAGAGGAGGAGCAGGAGCAGGAAGAAGGGGAAGGGGAGAAAAAGTTGGAGGAAGAGAATGATGATAAGAATAAGGAGGAAGTGGAGGAGGAGGAGGAGGAGGAGGAAGAGGAAGGAGAAAATGATAATGATGAGAATGGGGGGAAGGAAGACGGGGAGGAGGAACATTAGTGGTTTCACATTTTGGAACAAGGCCAGCAATTTTGCGGGGAGAGGATAAGAAGATTTCATTGACCCCAGTGCTAAGGTGGTATTTATTTTATCGACCCCGAAAAGATGAAAGACAAAGTCGACCCCAGCGGAATTTGAACTCAGAACATAAAAACGGACGAAATGCAACGAAGCATTTTTCCGGGCGTGCTAACGATTCTGCCAGCTCGTCGCTTTAAGAAGTTGCATTATTATGATGATGATGATGACGCTACTGATGTTGCTGACGACAATTGTGATGATGATGGTGACAATGATGAACGACGGAGACACATCTATGTAAGACACATTCACATGTAGACATAGACACATATACACTCTCTCCTGCAAACACACTCACATAGACATACGCACATAGAATCACACACAAATACACATACACCTATAGATTCCCTCCTTCAAATACACTCCTGTAAAGGCGCACGTTTACACGCGCACGCACACGCACAGGCAATATGCATACAGATGTTTGTTTTTAACGCAGTAACGTAAAGATTACAAGCACATAAATACAAGGGGCATTCCAGAAGTTTTGAGACTTTTTTCAAGAGAGACATTTATTAATTTCAATGAAGTACAAAACTTTAATCTCCTTGAAAGTAGAATCTTCTAGCTTCTATGCATTTCTTGTAGCTCTCCAGCTACTTTGTGAAGACCCCCATGGAAGCCCTCCAAATTAAAGGTATGCAGGGCTCTAATCACAGCCTCCTTCATCTCCTTCAGCTTGAGGAATACCGTAAATCCTCGAGTATAATCTGCATTTTTCCCCAAAATTTAATTGCCTCAAAATCCCGAGTGCGTACTATATACGAGGTTAAAAATGAAAAATATTTTGTAAGCAATGTCCGAGTCTCTATTTACTGTCCGGCAATGTTTATTCAGACGCATTTTGTGATGTCGGGCGCGAAAATACCATCAGCTAAGCCTGAAAGCAATGAAGTCATAAAAGAATCATCCATAACTTGCAGTAAGCAACATTTATTAAAATAAAAGTATTCAAAATATAAAATAACATGTAACAAAAACAATTTGCAAACATATTTACATTCCCATATAACAGTTAAGAACATCACCATTATTGTATTACGCATGTGCGGAAGTGTTTGTTCGACTAGGTGCTGCTGGCTTAATTACGCACGACTGAAGTTAGAGAAGAGGTACGTATTATACACAAGGTTTAGGTTTTTCAGAAGTACAGCCCCCTAAAAATCCCCTGCGGACTATACTCGAGGATTTACAGTAATCAAGTCACAGGGATCGAGGTCTGAAGGAGACTTTTGATGCCCTTCTCTATCAAATAGTTATTTACCAGGATAAAAGTATGGACCAGTACATTGTCCTGGTGCAGATGCTCTTCCCTTTTGGGAGGAAATCTCTTCCTGGATTCCCTCAACACCTCCATAAAGTTCTCTTTGTTGTTGAAGTCTTGCAAGAAGGAACCCAGTGGACGGAGATGATATCCTTGGAATCAAAAAAAAAGGAATGATCATGAGCTTCCCGGTGATCTTGCTTTACGTGGCCTCTTGTGCCTGCAAAAAACGAATGCTCGTCTTGTAGAGGTTAATCCATAGACGGTCAGAAGTATTTCACAAGTTCCTGTGGTGTTTTTGTCCAGTTTAACAAAACTTTATTGCATAGAAAGCTTCCAAATTCTCTTCGTATCCCGATTACGTTTTGCGAACTAGTCAGCCGTGACAAGCAGTTTATTGGGGCGGATTCAAAATTTTGCAACAACCGTCTCCTTCAGTCTGGAATTATAAAAGCTGGAGGTTAGCTTATTAGTAATGATATACTAAAATCTAGTACAGTTATAATTGCCTTTCCTAAGGGTGTCTAGAATGCACCTCGTGTATATACATACGTATCCTTTATCTTATACTTGTTTCAGTCATTAGACTGTGGCCATGCCTTGAAGAAATTTTAACCGAAGGAAACGACACCAGTACTTCTTTTTAAAACTTGGTATTTACTCTATCGGTCTTTTTGCCGAAGCGCTAGGTTACGATGAAGCAAACACACCAACACCGGTTGTCAAGTGGTGGTGCGGAGACAAACACAGGCACAACGGCACCCACACACAGATATACATACATATATCCGACAGGACTCTTTCAGTTTCCGCCTACCAAATCCATTCGCAAGGATTTGGTCGGCCCGAGGTTATACTAGAAGACACTTGCCTAAACTACGACGCAGTGGGACTGAACCCGGAACCATGTGGTTGGGAAGTAAGCTTCTTACCCAACAGCCACGCCTACGCCTAATGTCTAACATACACACATATAAGTGTAAACACACGGATCTAGATACCAATACATAAAACATGTATACATATACATACATAGACAGTCTCCTTCAAACACATATTCAGATACATACATACTCTCCCACTCAATCACACACATATACATACATAACCTTTCATTCATCAATGACCATGAGATTGCACCTAGAAAGTTACCCTCCTAGATACAAGTCCGGGCAAGATTCTTAATGGAAGATCAACAGTCGCCCGAGCATACCGGCCTCCCCTCTCCACGTCACCGATGTTATCCAAAGGAAAGGCAAAGACCGATACAGCTTGATACCCTTGACATCGCAACTCATTTCTACAGCTAAGTGAACTGAAACAATGTGAAATCAAGTGTCTTGCTCAAGAGCACAACGCGCAACAAGTACATACATACATGGTGGCTGCGCCCTCGTTATCGAGTATGGCCATTGCACGAAGCTTAATCAATGTTGTTATCGTGCAATGCCTGTGCAAGAAGATTTTTTTTTAAAGTGAGGAAAGGTTGTGCACTGAGTCAATCCCAGTCACTAAGCAATAGCAGCCATAATCCGAAAAGAAGAAAAGTCAACTTCATCGGTAACCACTGAGCCGCTGGTTTTATGTTGGAGTTATCCCAGTTACCTGAGTTACCTTCTCCTAGAAGGATGCCCTAACAAAGGCTAGGAGTCCTTCACTCCCAATGGTTTAACCGCGCGATCGGGTATTCAGTCCGATTATTTCTATGTCCCCGCGCATGATACAGTTTTAAGACATTTATTGGATGGCCGTTGACTCTCAAGAGTTGCTCCGCCCTTTGACGGGTTTTGTTTTCCATCCCGCAGGGTGTCCAATAAACACCCTCCTCACCAAGCAAGCTTGGTGGGGTTGCCGGTTTAGACGCCAACGACCCGACCATGCAATAGGTTGCACTGGGTTACATGTCACCAGTAGCACTCGAAAGTGCCCTGACATAACATACATACATACATATATATATACATACATGCATAGATACATACAAACATACATACATACATACGTGCATACATACATACATACAAACATACATGCACGCATACATGCATGCATGCATACATACATACATACATGCGTACATGCATACATACATACATACATACATACATACATACATGCATGCATGCATACATACATACATACATACATGCATACATACATACATACATAGAAATATACATACGTACATACATACATACATACATACATACATGCATACATACATACATACATACATGCAAACATACATACATACATACATACATGCAAACATACATACATACATGCATACATACATACATACATACATGTATACATACATGCATACATACATACATGTATACATACACACATACATACATACATACATACATGCATGCATACATACATACATACATACATACATATACACATACATACATACATGCATACATGCATGCATACATACATACATACATACATGCATACATACATACATACATACATACATACATACATACATACACATACATACATACATGCAAACATACATACATACATACATACATACATGCATGCATACATACATACATACATGCATGCATACATACATACATACATACATACATACATTCACACATACATACATACATGCATACATGCATGCATACATACATACATACATGCATGCATACATACATACATACATACATGCATACATGCATGCATACATACATGCATACATACATACATGCATACATACATACATACATACATGCATACATACATACATGCATACATACATACATACATACATACATACATACATACATACATGCATACATACATACATACATACATACATGCATACATGCATACATGCATACATACATACATACATACATACATACATACATACATACATACATACATACATACATACATACATACATACATATATGGTGGTTGTCCACTCCTCATGCAGATTCTGACCATCTCTTGTACCAACACCTTAGACCCATCATGGCGTTTGATGTGGCTTTTTAAACCAGACATTGTACTGAAAAGGCTCCCACATAGATTGCATATCTGACCTGGACCGCCAAGAACTGCCGTCAAGTTTTGATCTTTGTGGATCTTATAATGTCGTTTGAGGCATCCGTTAAATTTACAGTCCTTATGGCATACACGGCATTGAAGTGTGTGCACATATATATAGGCAAGGTAGTTGATGTAGGTTCGTTTTTTTTATGGATCTGCCAATAAGATTTGAACCCAGCAAAAGAAAAGCATGGTCTGTCATGAACTTTGCACACAAAAACGTCACTGAGATTCACCATTTCGACTGAAACATTCTTCTTTAAATTATACACACATACATACATACATACATACATACATACATACATACATACATACATACATACATACATACGTACGTACATCCATACAGACAGACAAATAGACAGATACCGCGCAGTAAGATTGAACCGGAAACCTTATGGTTGTCTAGCAAATCCATTAACCACACATTCACGCCTGAATTTAGATTTATCATATATTGGTAAAACCGAAAGAGCCTACACCACAAGCATGGCACTAAAAGGGAAATCAGTTTCTGTGTATCCTTTTTTATTAACGACTAGCACTATGACCCGGCAACGCCGGGTCATAGTGCTAGTGCATGCATATACAGCTGCATGCGTGCGCACATACACGCGAGTACTGTTCAAATCTCCGACCAATCACATACAGCTAGCTGGCATTCAATTGGCATATCAAGTTTCGGGCATTTTGATTGGGTTTTGGATAGAAAATTCACAAAAAAGTCACTTCTATTGATTTTTTAATTGCTTTGCGGGGTGACTTGGGAAATGTAGGCGTAGAAGTGGCTGTGTGGTATGTAGCTTGCTTACCAACCACAGGGTTCCGGGTTCAGTCCCTCTGCGTAGCACGTAGGGCAAGTGTCTTGTACTATAGCCTCGGGCCGACCAAAGCCTCGTGAGTGGATTTGGTAGATGCAAACTGAAAGAAGCCCGTCGTATATATATATGTGTGTGTGTGTGTGTGTGTGTGTGTGTGTGTGTGTGTGTGTGTGTTTGTGTGTCTGTGTTTGTCCCCCCAGCATCGGTTGACAACTGATGCTGGTGTGTTTACGTCCCCGACACTTAGCGGTTCGGCAAAAGACCGATAGAATAAGTAGTAGGCTTACAAAGAATAAGTCCTGGAGTAGATTTGCTCGACTAAAGATGGTGTTCCAGCATGGCCGCAGTCAAGTGACTGAAACAAGTAAAAGAGTAAAAGAGAGTATGTGCACGACCAGGCTTGGACGGTTTTGAATGACCATAGAAAGTGCGAGCCGTCTAAGATTGTGGATTTGTATAAAGGAGACACGCACACACACACACACACACACACACACACATGGACACGCGCGCGCGCGCGCGCAGGCAGACATTTTGCCGTTTATATATATCGAGATGAGGTGTAGTTTAATTGACATTTAGCGGACCAGTTGACGGCAACAAGGCATCCCACCTAGACACACGTTTACTAATGTCACATTGATATCAACATAAATAAAATGGGAGTTTGAGATTTGTTAAAATATTCATTAATACTTGTGAATAATCTATTCGCTGTTATTCCACTAAGCTAGGCTTATCAAGATATTCCAATCCATGTGTGTGTATGTGTGTATGCGTCTGCGAGTATGTGTGTGTGTATGCGTCTGCGAGTTTGTGCTTGTGTCTCAGTATGGGGGAGAGAGAGCAAATTTATGTTTCCGTGCGTGTGTGAGAGAAAGTGAGACAATTTTGCTGTCGACTGTGGACACATATGTTAGCAATAATACTTTGTTCGACTATAATTGTGTGTGCGTGAATGTATGTGTGTGTCTCTGTGTGTGAGTATGCGTGTATGTATATGTATATGTGCATACATGCGTATACATATACATACATATACTGTATATGTAGGTATGTGTGTGTGTATGTGGGAACATATATGTCTGTTATGAAAAAGACATCATTGTGAAAATTATTGCTTTGCTAACATATCAATATTAGATAACAACAGCTGGTTCCATTATTTCTATGCATAGCTTTTAACATATAAACACACATACACACGTGTGTGTGTGTGTGTGTAAGGGCAGGCGTAGCTGTGTGGTATGAAGCTTGCTTCCCAACCACATGTTCCGGGTCTAGTTCCACTGGATGGTGCCTTGAGCAAGTGTTTTGTTACAGGCGGTGGCCAACTTGTGAGTAGATTTGGTAGGCGGAAACTAGCCCGTCGTGTATATACACACACACACACACACATACATACACACACACATACATACATACATATATACATAGATAGATTTGCTCACTAAATTTCGTTTGGATGTCACGGGGCCTTCAGTTGAACAAACGCGCACGGAAAGGTAATATATTTTTGAAAATAGTTTGCGTGGTAAATCTAGCTGATGAGCTTTAAGTGTCAATGTAGATACTGGAATATCTACATTCCTCTTTGTAGATTTTCAAACTGGAAGAATCGTTTTTTCTAAATGTATTTGCTCTCTTTACCCTCTTTTATTTGTTTCAGTCATTTGACTGCGGCCATGCTGCAGCACCGCATTTAGTCGAGCAAATAGACTCCAGGACTTATTCTTTGTAAGCCTAGTACTTATTCTATCGTCCCGCTAAGTTACAGGGTAAGAAACTCACCACCATCGGTTGTCAAGCAATGTTGTGGGGACAAACACAGACACACAAACATATATATATACATATATACGACACACTTCTTTCAGTTTCTGTCTACCAAATTCACTCACAAGGCTTTGGTCGACCCGAGACTATAGTAGAAGACTATATACAGTGGGACTGAACTCGGAACCATGTGGTTGGTAAGCAAGCTACTTGCCACACTGCCACTCCTGCGCCTGTATTTACTACAGTGTCCGTGCGTGTTTACATATAGTGAGAGATACGTGGTTTTGGAAAATGTTATTCTACTTCCAAGCAAACCGGTACATATTGTACCATGAGTTTAATATATATATATATATATATTATATATATATATATATATATATATATATATAAAATATTATTAGAGACAAAACCACTATTTTGCAAAACAAACAAGGAAAGACTTAATCAATACATAAAATTTTAATAAATAGTCTATTTATTAAAATTTTATGTATTGATTAAGTCTTTCCTTGTTTGTTTTGCAAAATAGTGGTTTTGTCTCTAATAATATTTTATAATATTTTACTATAAAATTGGATTTAATCCTAAATCTGATTTTTTCCCTGTAAATTTGGATTTATTCCCTAATATTTATTATATATATATATATATACTAGCATCTAAGCCCAGTTTCATCCGGTCGATTTCGATGATGTGGCTGTCAAACCTGCTCTGTGTAAGCATTCGACTTGTTTGGGCACGCTTACGTTAAAAAGCAATTTTAGAATGACTTTTTTCAGTCAAAACGCTAAAAATAACTGACCAACAAAAAAAAAACAACCAGGATTCAACCAAATTAAAAAAGAAACCCAAATACTAAGTGAACAAAGATGAACCACCTACTTTCATTGCACACGCACACACACACGCAAACACAGACACACACAAGCACACACACACGCATTCACATATCCCTCATTTATATAAACACGTATATTCACACAAAGTTGAAACTCTGTTTGATTTATTTTTTCAGCGCACAATTTTCATCATCTCACTACCAAGTATGACATCTTCCCTTCCTTCCTTATTCATCCATCATCCCTTCCTTCCTTATTCATATATCACCCCTTCCTTCCTTATTCATCTATCACCCCTTCCTTTCTCATTCATAAACACAAGAGTATTATCATAGTAGATTATCTCGGTAACCATGGGAGCTTTGAAAAAATACAAAGCCCAGCATCACCACCGGATCATTCTACACATCTTTGTAACTTTTGGCGCAATTCCACCCAGCCGTTTGACCGTGAATCCCAAGATAAGAAAGAATCAACCACGTCAAATTTATATGTATAGATATATATATGTTGCGATGAGAGTTACGACGCCCCCTTGTGAGAGATAGACTGGTCTGGGTAAATAATAACGATCCGAGTGAATTCGAGAGTTCAGAGTTCGGAGTCGAGTGAAGTTCGTATTAGTTTGCAGTGAGGTCGGAAGGTGTCAGTTGGTTCACAAGGAATATTGGTTCGTAAAGAGATTTGTTAGTCCGTTACATTGTTTTTACTGTTGTCTGGTTATCTTATTGTATATAACAATTACGTTACAACAATATATATGTATGCATGTATGTATGTATGAATGAATGTTGACAACCGGTGTTGGTTTGTTCACGGTCCTTATTTAGCGACCGGTGAAAACAAGTACTAATGTCTACATTTATTTTTAGCATTTTCCTCAATACCAGAATATGAATGCCATTCTCTGCAGGATTCTTTGTACCGTGCAAATTTCTCCCAATATACTTTATGTGTAAAATGACTGCCATGTATGGTGTTTCGATGTTATTTTGCCCCCTCGAGCATAGATGTGGAGGCGTATAGCTTAGTGATTAAGGTGTTGAACGCATGATCGTAAGATTGTGGTTTCGATTCCTGGACCGAGCGACGCATTGTGCTCTTCACTAAAACACTTTGCTCCGGTCCACTCAGGAGGCAAAAATGAGTAATCCTGCGACGGATCGGCGTCCTAGCCAAGTCGGGAATATATACGTCATGAAACCGGGAAACCGGCCCTTATGCGTCGGTACGACTCGAGAAGGAAACTTACTTTAGTCGGGCATAGATACCACCTCTGTCATTTAAAGCTAGCACACACTATCAAGCTAGACATTATCGGGTTTGTGCTAACGCTTGTCACGACAATATTAACTCAGCATGACCATACGAAGAAGCGAGGATCAGTATAATGATAGATACCATTAATATAACACACTCCTACACACTAGAATGTGAGTCCCAATCTCGGAGAACAAAAAGCCAGCTTTATTTCATTGTAACACACTGACTGTTAGTTCGTTAACTATCGGCCACGACAACTTAACTCATAACATATTTTTATGTAGACTTTTATGTAATTATATATGCATATAGATAACATTTTGTTTTAGCTGCATCTACATTACATTGAATTTTTGTAGATTTCTATCATACTTGTGACTCAGAGACAGAGTCTATTGATAATGCAATTTAAATGTTGTTGCTTACAAAAACGCATTGTTTTACTTTATATATTTCCCTGTAAATTTAAAGTGATATGCAACACGTCATACGCAAGCAATTCAAACGGTGACGTGCGATTCCGTCAACAAGTATTTTGAATATCTGCTAATCTGGTGCTTTGATTAAGAAGACGTTTGCTTACCACAAAACATGCAACATAGATTTGCCCCGAAGAGAAACGTGAACTTTTCACATCAACCCTAGAAATTCTAAAAGACTATTCCTGGAACTTAATGATCGTTAAGTCGTTTAAATAGAAATAGTATGTCAGACCGGATGAGGTGAATGCGAACTTCTCTTCAAGCACAGCCAGTCATAATGTTGTTTCCGATCACAATGGGGAAATAATAGTTTAGATAGCAAATTCCATACCATCACAGAGTTTGGTGCATCTAAATTTGTAGCAACATGAGTGCTCTTATTTTCGGTTCCCCTTGGTGAGTAAGGGCTTTATTGGATAGCTGGAAGCGTTAACCAGATAAACGGGTTGTTCCACCTGAATTGGACTCGTAGCTGTTGAATTATGGTAGCATAAATATCAATTCCCATGTCATTTTGGGGAGACAGAATGGCTCTATCAGCAAGGCACTTGTGTTTCTATGAATCTCTAAGGCTGGGATGAACTTAAACTTGGGAGATGTTGATGATATTTCTACAATTCTCTTGTACTTTCACATCTCTACCTTCAGCATCAAATGACCCCCTACTCAAGTAAAACATATGCATACCGGGCTGCTGAGACATCTCCATTAAAATTCTTATACTAGTTGGGAAACCAACGTTTTTTTCTACTCGTCTTGAAGTATAGGGTTTCTTTGGGTATACTCCCAACTGATGAGCAAGTATACTCTTTATAATGACTGGCTTGGTTTGACTGCAATCAGCAGAGAGCAAGACTGTGACTGTCTTTGGTTGTTCCTTCTCGAGCCATGCCTGGCTCATAAGGGCCGGTTTCCCGGTTTCTTGGCGTATAAGTTTCCCACCTGGATGGGGCGCCGGTGAGCTGCAAGAAGCAGGAAAACAGAGTGAGAGAAAGTTGTGGCGAAAGAGTCAGTAGAAGTTTCGCCATACCTTCTGCCGGAGCTGCGTGGAGCTTAGGTGTTTCGCTCATAAACACACACATCGCCCGGTCTGAGATTCGAACCCGCGAGACCGCTGCTCTAGCCACTAGGCCATGTGCCTCCACTGACTGTCTTTGATGTTAGTATTACCTCTGAAATCTTGTGAAATGCGGTCGAGAGCCTCAAATACCAGTATGTGAGACATTATGCTGCTTGACCTGTTTCATAGACTCAGCCTATTCAGATCGTTTTCCAATACTGCGCTCAGGTCTCTCATTGTGTACAAGACTGAGCGGCAGCTTAAAACCAAAAACGAACAATCTTGTGAGCTGTGGGTAAATTACTACAACACTAGATGAGGCCCGAAAGGATGAAAGGTAAAGTCGAACTCGGCAGAATTTGAACTCAAAACGTAAAGACGGACGAAATGCCGCTAAGCATTTTCTCTGGCATGCTAACGATTCTGCCAGCTCGCCGCCTTAAAGTAAAATATGCATTGTTGGCATTTGTTTTTGCCGCTATTAAAATTATGTAATCCAAAATTTAGTATGGCTTCATGTTTAAATCTATTTATAACTAAAATATATTCAGGTATTGCAATTTATTTATTTATTTTTAATAAACCCTGGAATATACTGAAACTTGTAAGCATTAACTTCGATTTACAGAGTTTTAAAAGTTTAACATTTTAGAAATCTAAACAAACGAAATGGTAAATTTCGACACACTTCCTTGATATTTGAAAAGCACGTGTGCGTGTGAGAGTGTGTGTGTGTGTGTGTGTGTGTGTGTGTGTGTAGTGACAGAGCAGAGTGATTAAAGAAAGGTCTTGGTACAGGAAATTAATAAGCATCAAGCATGTACACGGTTTGTATAGATGACAAAAAGCAGATGATACTATTTCAACGAAGTTTATTTACCGTCGTATGTTGTACTCTTCGACCCATATCGAAATAGATGGAAATTTCAATAAGATGACCGTCACTATACAATACATGGTTTAGCAACAACGATTGATACTATTTCGAATATAAATTGAAGAGTGTAGTAAATGGAGAAGGTAAATCCAGTCTACATATGTTTCCCAGCTATTCAGAACATGTCTTACTTAACTTGTAACACACACAAATACACTTTTCCTTGCAAAGGTGAATTACAGCCGTGTATCATTAGCCTGAGGAAAAGCTGAGCTTTATTTGCATTTGTTATGAAGTTACATAGAATATGTTCATATTGGCTTCGAAACATGTGGTCCGGGTTTACCGTCCCCATTTCCTACATAAAAAAAGCCTTTTCTTTTTTTTTATTTACAATGTGCATTTTCGTTGATTTTTCTTATTTTTCCCTACATACATACATACATACATACATACATACATACATACATATGTACATACATGCATGCATGCAAAGTTGCATGCATACTTACATACTTACATGCATACATACATACATACATACCATAAGCCATACAGATAAGGGTGACTGAGAGTGATTAGAGAAAGATTGAAGGGACAGGCAGAGCAGAGATAAACTGACAAAAGTTCTGTATCTCAATCTAAACCCCCTACTCTACTATTATATTACAACTTTCGATTTTTATATATATCTCCTTTCTTGACTCTTACTCGTTTTAACCCTCGGGTAACCCGAAGTTTGTTCTTTTCTTGTTCAATGCATAGTTTCACGTTGCAGCTTGATCTCATTGTGAAATTTGGTAAAAACTCGTCGAAAAACGGTGACGTTGTTTCAAGACAAACAGCCATCGGTGGTTGTATGGGAGTATGAATGTACTTTTGTGCCTTTGTGTCTGTGTGTGCGGGCGTGCATTTCTCTGAGTGTGTACTTAGGTTTGTTTGTGCATGGGTGTATATCCCTTTGCATATGTGTGCTTGTATGTGTGCATATGTGCGTTTGTATGTGTGTGTATGTGTCTGTTTGTGTACGTGCAACTGTGTTTGTGTTTATATGTACATATTCTGGCATGAGTGCGTGCGTTTGTATGTGTAAGATGCGTTTGTCTTTGTGTATATCTGTGCGTGTGCGTGCGTATGTGTGTGTGGATGTGTGAGCTGTGTGTGGATGTGTGAGCTGTGTGTGGATGTTTGTATGTTCATTAGTTTATGCATATATATTCATTAGCTTCACTTCATGAAAGTCGTTCATACTTATCTCAAAATAACCAACTTTTTCCATTTTAAATGGTTTAACTCTTTGATCTGGCAACGCAACAAAATTCCTTTCTTTTTCTTCTTTTCCTTTCATTTATCTTTTTCTACTTCCACCCCACACCCCTTTGCCTATGTTTCTTATCGATTATGGCTCAAGAAAGTTTTAAAAATCGTTGACGTCTATTTTGACCAAAAAATATGTATCCTGCCTTTACAAATTCCGCTCTCCGCCTGTTGCTAGGCGAGTACAAATATATTAGATCACATTTTAAATCAACGTACTAACTTTAAAAAGTATCCTTAGTTTTTAAAAAGGGCATTATTTGTTATCATAGGGACTAACCTAGCGGTCAAAAACAGCGTTATATATTACAATTAACAACACCGGACATCTCCACTAGGTAACTCCGACTAACACCGCCGGTCAACTATTCATTTTCCCCACTTACTGCTCCATTCATCTAATTGAAGAAACGTACACACGCGTGGAACCCAAAAAGTCGCTAAAATGTAAACCTAAAGACTTAACGAACTTTTTTCTTTTTTCTTCTGCCTTTTTCTTTTCCTTTCATTTCCCTTCTTCTCCTTTTTATATTCCTCTAAATCATTCTGACGATGTTTGCTAAATAGAACGAGATAAATGCAAATTTGCTTCGATTTGATAAACAGAAACAGCTGTAAATGGTTCTGAATTACAATTAAACTAGGAGACATTTTAATAGCAATGATCAATTTCTCATTGTTATTTATTGCTCCATTTCTTTTCTTTTCTTTTCTCTCTCTCTCCTCTCTCTCTCTCTATATATATATATAATATATATATATATATATATATATATATATATATATATATAGAGAGAGAGAGAGAGAGAGAGAGAGAGAGAGAGAGAGAGGATCATCCCATAAATAATGCCATTTTCTATGGATCATCCTATAAATAACGCCTTTTATTTTTCAAAATTAAGATAAGGTTACTTTTAATCTAAAACATATTCCCCTTCATTTTCTACAATGCTCTTCCATCTATCTGGTAGACTTGGAAAACTCCTCTTCCAAAATTCACTTATCCCTGGCGAAAAATACTCTTCCAGTATTGTTCTGACCTCGTCTACAGAATCCATATTGTTGCGTCCGAATAATTTTGAAGACTGCGAAATAAATTATAATCAGATGGGGCAATGCCCGGCGAATTTGTTGAGTGGGGCACCGTTTCCCATTCAAACTGCTCTAGCCTTTCGAATGTCATCCTCGCTGTATGTGGTCGAGCATTTACCTGATGTAAGAACAACTTTCGTCTTGAAACCAAACAAGGTCGTTTTTATTCTGGTGCTAACTTAAGCCGCTCAAGCTGCTCGCAGTAGATCCCCTTTGTTATCGTTTGGTTTAGGTTAAAAGTTCAAAGTAGACTAAATCTTTCATATCCCACCAGACAAATAACAACACTTTACGTGGGCAAAGACTTTCTTTAGCCTGGGCTGCCGGTGTTTCTCCTTTCCTACCCACTGACATCAGCGATTGACATTTTTATAGAGAACCCATTTCTCGTCACCAGCCACTATCCGGTCCTAAAATGGTTTATTCGTGAGACATGACAGCAAAGATGAGCATACATTCACTCTCTGCGCGCGATTAGACTCGGAAAGTTTATGAGGAACTCATTGACCCAAATTTGCTGACTTTTCCGATGGCATGCAGGTGTCGATTGATGAACGGTTGAATGACCAAATGCAAGCTTCTCTCCTAGTATCTCAACAGTTACGATGGGATTTTGTCCCACCAGGGTTTGCAGGACGTCCTCGTCGAGTTCTACAAATCTTCAAAGGCGAGGTTCGTCTTCTCAGCTGTAGTTTCCGGCTCGGTATTTTTGGAATCGGCGTTGACACTAGCTTGCGCTTTTTGTCCGATCCCCATACACTGCATTGATATTCCTCTCACTTTCCGTTGTTTTGTTGCTTTTATTGAACTCCTAAAGCAAAATATGCCGAATATGCATGCTCCTTTGTCTCTTCCATTATAGCTTTGAAAAAATAACTGTTAAAATCGAACTGCACTCTTCAAAACTTGCACTAAGAATAAGCACAAGGTAAAATTAAGTTTATCCCGTCCCCCTCCGACTTTTAGTACATGCAATTGAAAAATCCGCATTATGTATGGAACGAACCAATATATATATAATATATATATATATATATATATATATGATGTGGTATTTTATTTTATATGTTATTTTCATAAATTAAATTAGTTATTCAATGACGTCGCTCTTGTCTGAAGAAATGAATGAATGTTTAAAATTAAATTTGGTTTGACGTTTCTTTTTGTTAGCGTTTTTTAGCAGCTAAATTTTTTTTTAAATGTTCAGTTAGTATTTCACTAATTTGGATTACCTTGAGGTTTTGGTGACATAAATTTTCGTACATATTATTATTTTAATAATACTATGTAGATATATATATATATATACATACATATATATATATATATATATATATATATATATATATATATATATTATATATATATTATATATATATATATATATATATATATATCGTAAATAATATTTTCCTAAACAATAGATCCACTTCTTTCGGTTAGTGAATTATTCACGAATATACCAACACTAGCGCTCCTGAGGGTAATATTCTCTGGGAATGCACAAAACTCCTTTTTTAGAGTTATTTACTTTGAATTGTTATTATCTCATATCTGATTAGCCTGTTATTACGTAACATGCTTCACGATTTTAGCATACATACCTAATTAGTATTTCGTCCTATGTTCTATATATTCTTGGAACGCATTAAAGCCCTTTTCGGGGCTACTTTATTTGAATTCTTACTATCGGCTAACTAATTTCATGTTATTACATCACTGACCTCAAAATTTGGGTATTTTGGGAATTCCTAAAAACAAGATCCTGAGTAAGACACTCGGTATTCTCTGTAAATACACAAAAACCGTTTTAAGGACTACATACTTTGTGTTGCCGTTATTTGATTGGCGAAACGATTATGAGAACAGAACCAAGGGATAAGCCCCGCTTTCCCGGGAATTACCGGGCACATCAGCTAGTATATTAATATATATATATAATCAAAATAAGCAACGAGAATACCAAATTACCGAAGATATTCTTGTTGCTTATTTTGATTATAATCATCCCATGGATTTATATGGATAACACCATACAAAATTCTGGTGCGTCTGACTTAAGTACCATATTCATTTGCATCTAAATTTTGCCGAACGTATATATATATATTATATAATATATATATATATATATATATATATATATATATAAGTGGACCGGTTACTGGTTTGATACAAAGATCTTACCTTCTTCAGCACATCATAACCTTTTGAAACAACTTCCCAATCAGCCACGTTGAATTAATTGCTTAGTGCCAAATCGTGGACAGCTTCAGTGTCAAAAGTACTAATCAGCAGCAAATATATTCAGGACCGAATGTTTGTATAGATATTAATATTGATATTATTATCGAAGGTAATGCAAATAGTCTATAACAGCAACAATAGCATTCTATAGCTATAGAATTAAAATTACATTAATCAAAGGACACATTAGAGTGTCTACCCACTTGTGTCCCAAAAGCCTATCCCCTCCTCACCGTGGTGGGGACGCTGGCAACGGGTAGTGTCAGAGCTATGCCGTCGGGAACTTCGGTTCCTGGTAGGGCCACCCAAGGCGGATTGGTCTGACACAGAGTGGTATTGGGGAAAATCCTCGGAGTGTCTGTTTCGGCAACCTGCGGCTCCTCGGTCGTTCTGCCCCTGCGGA
>NC_043006.1:105719807-105724807 GCF_006345805.1 Octopus sinensis | reverse complement strand
CATCTGATTTGAGGAACCTCAGACGAACCATCTTCGATATCCAATACTAACGAATTCAAAACGTACGAATGAGGCTCCGCATCCTCCCCTGTCCACCCACGTGAGTTATAGAGCAACAAATTCCTACAGAAGGATCTGTCGTTTAATATCAGGGAGAGAATTATATTGTCAATAATAATAAGGGTAAAATTAATTAATTAGTTCTCAAGTAATCGATTATCGAGTGATCTTTCGTTATTTTTCCCTCTATGCCTACGTGAATTGCTTTTGAGTATACATTGTCTGGGACACTCCTCTTATAGTAGGGGAAATAGCTAAATTCTTTGGCTGCTATTTCTAAAAGTTCGGTGTGTGTGATTTGAATTCGGCAAAGGAAAAATTTTAAATGCATCCCAAAGAAATGGCTGCGAGACTGGAAGTTTGTTTCCTAACCACATGGTTCTGGGTTCAATTCCACTGCATGGCACCTTGAGCATGTGTCTTCTACTATAGCCTCGGGTCAACCATTGTCTTGTAAGTAGATCAGGTAAACGGAAACTGAAACAACACGCCGTGTATATATAATATATATATATATATATATATATAATATATATATATATATATATCGGCAAAAGAGAACGATAGAATAAGAAGCAGGCTTCAAAAAATGTACTAAGGTCGTCGATTCATTCGACTAAAATTCCTCAATGCTGTACTCCAGCGTGGTCGCGGTCTAATAACTGAAACTAGTAAAAGATAAACGATAAATAAAGATATATATATATATACTCACACACACATACGTGCATATAAGCAAACATGCATACACACACACACACACACACACACACACATACATACATACATACATACATACATACATACATACATACATACATACATACATACATACATACATACATAGCCACTGCTTTACATAATGGGTGATGCATATAAGACGAGAATTTTACGCACATTCTGTTTGCAGGTGAGGTTGCCATTTTTTCTTCTTCGTTTTTTGCTCTTTCATCCATATTTTTTCTTAATTGAACAATCACTCACCAGGAACATCGAACAATCATACCACTGGCAGCCATTTTGAATGAACTCTCTTTTGATATTATTACTTCATTGCTATTAGTACCCTTGATGATGATGATGATGTCTGGCTTGTTGCTGTTATTATTTGTGTCATCGTCGTCGTCATCGTTGCTGTTCTTGTTGTTCTTGTTGTTACTTCAGTACCCCCAACTTGAATCTCCTTTGCGTCGTTGTTGCGAAATGCTGAAGACACATCACTCACTATTCAGTTCGTGCCTCAGCGACGCGTCTTCCATTCTACTTTCATTTCGTCTATTATTGTTAATAATTATTTTAATAACAATAATAATTATTATTATTATTTCAATAACAATAATAATAATAATTATCATTATTATTATTATATTATTATTATTATTATTATTATTATTATTATTATTATTATTATCAACATCATCATCATCATCATCTTCATCATCATCATCATCATTATTGTCTTCATTATTGGGGCGTTGTATTATCATTATTAATTACTGCAACTAATAACAACAGCAGCAACAACAACAACAACAACTATATTAATAATAATAATAATAATAATAATAATAATAATAATAATAATAATAATAACAATAATAATAATAATAATAATAATAATAATAGTAATAATAGTAGTAGTAATAATAATAATAATAATAATAATAATAATAATAATAATAATAATAATAATAATAATAATAATAATAACGGTAATATAGTAATGTAATTATAGTTCTTGCCGTCGTTGGGTCTCTGTGTGTCGCACGTACGTTTGAAAGTTTGACTGTCTCCGTGTTTGTGTTTGTGTTGGGTGTGTGTGTGTGTGTGTGTGTGTGTGTGTGTGTGTGTGCATGCATGTGTGTATGCATGTATGTGTGTACGCACGCAAGAGTACGTGTCTGAATTATGTGTCCGAATGAATGGTATCTGTTTGCCTGTTTGTACGCTTGTGGCGTTGAGCGTGTATGCATGTATTCGTATATGTGTGTATGCATGTATGAGTGTGTGTATGCATGTATGAATGTGTGTATCTATATATGTGTTTCGATATGTATGTGCGCATTTGCTTATTTTTGTTGTTCACTTTTTATTTGTTTTATCACGAAGGGATGGGCTTTGTTTATTTATTTGTTTAGATCATTTCTTCGCATTTTGTTTCGTTTAATTTGTTCATATTTTTTTTCCTTTTTGTTTTCCTCCGATTTCTTGTTTTCTTGTGTTGCGTTATTCTACACGCTCCACTTCACCATTCAATTACTTCCTGCTAAATCTCTTTCGTCTTGATCACAGAAAATTGGTCTAAGCTCACCCGTCCTTACATTAATACCAGCATTCATATTACAATACCCAACTACTTTTGAACAATCATTTTTATTGCATTTTATATCCGAGCCATCCCTTGATGGTTAAAACCATCGGGTTTAGGTCCTTATCTTTTAATTATCATCCGCAATTTCTCTTTGTTTATTCGCTTGTTTACATGTTTGTTTACTTGTCTTTATTTTTGGCTCTTTTATTTGTTGGGGAGAAGGCGGAGTTATTTTGTATGTTTTCTTCCGCCATTTTCATTTTACTTTATTACGTTACTATTATATATTTAGTTTTAATATTTTCATGCTGTTATATATATATATATATATATATATATTATATATATATATATATATATACACATACACATACATATACATTTGTATCTATATGTGTGTATGTGTATGCATGTATATATATGTGTGTGTGTGCGCGTGTATATATATATGTGTGTGTGTATATAAATATATATATATATATATATATACGTCCTCTGTGTTTACGAAAATGCGTTAGCTCGCTCCGCTGTCGATGCTCACACTCTAAGTGTTCATCAAACCACCACCTTATTTTATAGTTCTTTGATTTCTTCTAAAGCGTCCTGTTAAAACATTAACGGTTACAATCGGTGGTTTTTGTCCATAAAAAGGCAACAACAGCAACACCACGATGACAACGACGACACAAAAAATAAATACGAAACATTAAAACAACAAAAAACACAAAAAGAAAAACATTATAAAAAAAAGAAGCAAAGGAAATACAGACCTCTGCCGCAACAGTCCGCTACCCGCTTGTTTCTCCTTCATCTTTCAACCAGCAAAAATTATATTAATTAAGTTAAACGAAGTTTACCTGACTTTACATAGAATGCAATGCATTGTGCGAGGAGTGGTCGAATAAAAAAAATGGAAAATACAATAAAAAAATATAGAAAAATAACAGCAAAAACTGCAACAAAATCTAAAACATAATATAATTCTTTCTAATTTTGTAACAAGACCAGCAACTTTCAGAAGAGAAGAAAGTTGATTATATCGATCCCAGCGCTAAACTGGTACTCATTTTATCAATCTCCAAAAGAATGAAATGCAAAGTCTACCACTACTAGAAAGTTGGAGCTTAAAAGGAAAAGACCCGGAAGAAATGCCGCTAAGCATTTTTCCAGGCGCCATAACGATTCTGTCAGCTTACATCCTTATTCTTGAATATGATATAATAATTTGAAAAGAAAACATTGGGGAAAAATGAAGAAGCTTCTTCGTCTATCTTTATATGCACACACAGAGAGATGTACATACATATGTCCATAGACATAGACAGACAATTGAATTGTCAAAATCTGTAAGACTTTTCAAAAGTCTGACAGAAAAGTACATATGCAAGAGTTTATACACGCATCTATATGCATGAGTAAATATACATAAACAAAACATACAGATTTGTGCATGACAAACCCTTGCACATATACACACATATAAGGATAAAAATCCTATGTTGTTGAAATTTCGATGGCGACTTCGATCTTGGTTAAAAAAACAGGTCTTTCTCCATTGGCGAGAAATCTAAAAATAAGAACATATATATGTATGTATGTATATATATATATATATATATATATATATTATATATATATATATATATAATATATATACATATCATTAGCCACTACACATTTTTTCTCTCCTTGTTTTTTGTGTACCTTTCTGTAGAAGAGCGTAGGCCCGAACCGTAAAAGACTTTTTCTATTCCTGACGTTATACTAATACGTATGTTTGTTTTGTACACCACCTGTCTTCGTCTTTTGTTTTTTTCATAAACCCTCCCTATATATATATATGGTTTATTACTATATATATATTATATATGTGTGTGTGTGTGTGTGTGTGTGTGTGTGTGTGTGTGTGTGTGTGTGTGTGTGTGTGTGTATGGTTTATTACACAAAAATATCACAAAAAACTGCTACTCAGAGTTTCACGTTCCCGTTCATCGGACAGTTTAGACGAACCTACTATGCTACCTCACGTATTCGAGTACTGTTTTTTCCCACCTTTATGTGCTTACTTTGGTATAGATAGATAGATAGATAATAGATAGATAGATAGATAGATAGATAGATAGAGAGAGAGAGAGAAGAGAGAGAGAGAGACAGAGACAGACAGACAGACAGAGACAGACAGACAGACAGACAGACAGACAGACAGACAGGCAGGCAGACAGACAGGTATATAGATAGATATACACATAAATGTATGCGTCTATATATTATAAAAAAACACAGACACATATAAATACGTATAAGTGTGTTGTGTGTGTGTGTGTGTGTGTGTGTGTGTGTGTGGTTGTGTGTGTGTGTGTGGTGTGTGTGAAAGTAAGATCCAAGAATCAAAGCGTAGGGAGTTAGAAAGCTTCGAACAGTCCGTAGAAGGTGTAAAAACCAACTTTCAGGAACAATAGTGGTTTATTGACGCAGAAGGTTGTAATTTTTTCCCATATTGAAGTTCTATAAGCTAAAAAAAGTTATTTTATAGCTTACGGTTAGCAACTGGGGTTGCTGTGTATGCAAGTAAAATTCCACTTGTAGGGAATAGAGAATATAAAATCCAGGCTACATATGTTTTCTAGCC
>NC_043006.1:105704807-105709807 GCF_006345805.1 Octopus sinensis | reverse complement strand
TAAACGTTCTCCTTAAGACTCGATCTATAGCGGTGAGGTGATCGACTTGGCTGGAGCCTGCTGTTGTACGGAAGAATTACAACAATTTGGATATCACAAATCAGTTCTTCAGTATGATTAGGCCAGGTAAGCGTCCAGGTGTTTCGGTGGCCGAAGCATTCGTGTCATTCCTGCCTGTTTTGGAGCGGAAGATGATGACTACGGCTACCGATCAGGACGAGAAACCCGACATGTTAAATGGCTATTGGGCAGCAAATAATAGATTTACTCTGAATTATTTTCCTTCTCTGCTGTACTCCTTTTAACCTGGACATACAACTAAGTATAGTTATCAGGAGACGAACCACCGACCTCTCGGTTGCTTGTCAAGTTGTTTTATCCACTTCACTCGCTAATGCTCTTTTATCACTACTTAATTATTTCTCTCCCGTCTTCTCTCTCTCTCCCTCCCTCCCTCTCTCCTCTTCTCCTCTTTCATTCTCCCTTTCTCTGTCTCACATCTCTCCTTGCTTTTCTCTTTCCTCTCTTGTTTGTCTTTTTCTGTGTCTCCTCTTCCTCCCCCGCTCTCTCTCTCTCTCTCTCTCTCTCTCTCTCTCTCTCTCTATCTATCTATCTATCTATCTATCAAGCTATCTTTCTCTCTCTCCCACTCTCCCTCGTTTTCTTTTTCAATATCTACAAATTTCTAACCGTAGTTCTTCCTCGCTCTTTCTCGTCTATTCTCGTTTTTCCCCGGTAGATATGGGTATTAAGGTGTGTTTCAATGTCCCATACGGAGGCGAGCCGGCAGAATCGTTAGCAAGCCGCTAAAATGATTAGCGACATTTCATCTGTCTTCATGTTCTGAGATCAAATATTACTGAGATCGACTTTATCTTTTATCCTTTCGGGGTCGATAAAATAAATAACATTTGAGCACAGCGGTCGATATAATCGACTTATTCCCTCCCCTAAAATTACTGGCATTGTGCCAAAATTTGAAACCAGTAGTAGTAGTAGTAGTAGTAGTAGCAGCAGTCATTCTTGTCCTGGTCAAACATCAAGTCTAATAAACGTTTCCAAAATAATTCCTCATGAGTCAGGACTCCATTTTTCTCTCTGTGCCCTCACATTCTTTCACTCACTTTCTCTTTCCCCCTCCCCCTCTCTCTCTTTCTCTCTCCCTCCATAACTTTATTTTTCTTACACGTACATGTTTCCATTCATTTCTTGTTTGTTTGAATATACATGTGTATATATGTGTGTGTGTGCGTGTATGTGAGTCAGTGTACATGTGATAGCGCGCGTGTGTGTGTGGTGAGTGTGCGCATGTGTTTTTTCTCTCCCTCTCTCTTTCTGTCTCTAATATATATTTAGACAGATAGACAGATACATACATACATACACAAACATATATGCATACACACATACATACATACAGATATATATACATGCCTGAATAAATGTAGATATGAATGTGGATAAAATAATGGCAACACTTTAAAATTTCAAACAAAATTATCTTTATATGGGGTAGGACCGCCTTTGGTAGTAATTACAGCTTGAATTCTACGCGGTATGGACTCGTTCAAAGTTTGAATTTGTTTCCAAACGAATTTTTGTCCATTCTTCAGCTAAAACAGTCACCAGGTCTTGTAGTGATAATGGTGGAAGATATCGACTCCTTACTTGTTTTTCTAAAATGCACCATAAATGTTCAATAATATTGAGATCTTGGGACTGTGGTGGCCAGATAAGATGTTCAACTTCACTAGAATGTTCCTCGTGCCATTCAGGAACAAATTCAGCTGTGCGAATTGGTGCATTATGATCCTGAAAGATTGCGTTTCCTTCCAGAAACAGTTCTGCAACCATAGGATGAATTTGATCAGATAAAATGCTTAGACTTGACTACTAATTCTGCTATGAAGGAAAACCATTGGGCCGGCGGATTTCCAAGATATAGCCCCCAAGATCATCACAGATCCTCCTGCATGTTTAACAGTTGGAAGAAGGTAGTCTGGGTCAAATGCTTCTCTTGGCTGTCTCCACACGTATACTCGACCGGGGGTCGGAAGTAAGATAAAGGATGACTCCTCCTGAGAAAATAACATTTTTCCACTGCTCTAGGGACTAATTCCGTGGGTTTTTACTCTACTTTAAATGCTTTGCAACGTTTGTTTTTGAAAGTAGTGATTTTCTGATTGCAGTCCTCCAGTGAAATCCGGGTTTGTGCAGCTCCCTGCGAACAGTTTTTGTGAAAACTGGGTTCTCGAGGTGATCATTAAGTCCTGCTGTAATTTTGGGAGCTGTACTTCTTTTTATCCTTTCTAACAATTCGCGTAAGTGTCCGACGGTCCCTATCTGAAAGTTTGGGTTTTCTTCCGGAATTTTATTTCCATGGGGACATTTTTCCCTCTTTCTCAAAGGCTGTTATTACTTTCGAGACAGTACTTCTTGACACATCAAACATTTCGGCTGTTTTCGTTACGCTAGCGCCAGCCATATGAGCACCAACAAGTTGACCTTTTTGAAAGTCCGATAGATCTGTCTTTTTAATGGATTTTAATTACCTTTTTCTGATTATATATGAAAAGAAACAGCAATTTTAGCAAAACATATTCAGCAACACTAATAATAAATCAAAAAACATAAAAATAAACAAGCTTTTGATGGTTTTATTGATATTTCAAAATTATGATACTATGATGTTAGGTGTTTCCATTATTTTGTCCAACCCCTGTATACGTAATGATTGGATAAATACATGCACATGTACATATATATATATATATATATATATATATATATATATATATATATATATATTCATAAATGCATGTCCACTGCGTCAGTATGTCTACGTGTATATGCAGTGTGTTATTGTATGTTTGAGGAGGTCTATCGATCTATAAGCAAGAGAGAGAGACAAATGAGAGAAAGGATATGGAGAGAGAGAGAGAGAGAGAGCAGAAGGGAGAGGGAATTTGGGATACTGGAAAGTAGCGAGAGGAGAGAGAGAAAAGGTAAAAGAGAGGAAGTGAGAGAGGAAAGGTAGAGCCTTGTTATACTGTAACACGTTTATATGTATGTATGTGTGTATGTATATATGCATGCATGCATGTATGCATGCATGCATGTATGTATGTATGTATGTATGTATGCATGTATGCATGTATGTATGTATTATGTATGCATGCATGCATTCATGTATGTATGTATGTATGATTGTGTAGTGTAAGCATATATAAATAAATGTATGCGTGCATGTGTATGCGTCTATGCTTGTGTGAATGTAGATCCATATACGAATATGTATGTGTTTTTGTGCTATTGTGTGTGCCATTCTCTCTCTCTCTCTCTCTCTCTCTCTTTCTCTCTCTCTCGTCCGCCATAAACTGTTGGGATAAAAATATAAAATGAAAATAACGAAAACAACTAAATAAACAGAAATTATTTCGGAATAAAATAAGGAAACGGGTAAAGATTTGTGCCATTATTGAGAGAAGTTCTGTGAATATGGAAGGACAAGGACGAAAAAAACTTTTCTCCCTGATACACGCTGATGGTTGATGGCATGTCCATTGTCTTCTACTTGCCAGACGTACGCCATGTTCATACATCTTCCTTTGCTTGTTTGTTGTGTTTCGTTTTGAGGGGAGGAGGTTCTACCCACCCCACCTTACCCACCCTGTATTTTGAAACAAAGGAAACACATGACCGGAAATGAGCCTCGTTTTAATCCGTGTTATTAACGCAAAATAGGGAGGAAAAAAGACAGAAAGGAAAGTAAGAAAGACAGAAAGAAGCTTGACGTGGTTTATGTGGCGTTCCAAAACACGCAGAGAGGGACCAAAGAAGGAAGCTGAATGTATTAAAATGGAATGAAACAAAATAAAATAGAATTTCTAGAACGTATGAATGAAATAAAGGAAGAAGGTTGGGATAGGAGTAAAGAAGGAGAAAACGAGGAGCAAAAGAACAGCAGAGCTCTTTAGTTATTTCTTTTATATTTCTTTATTATTTTCATACTTTTAAAAGCTTCGTCTTTTCAGCAAACTCGACATTTAAAATACCTCTTTGTGAGTTGGATACATATGTGTGTATATGCATGTGTGTATAAGTATGTATGTATATATATGTGTGTGTGTATGCATACATATATATATATACTTATATCATTTATATACGTATATATATAGATATATATATATATATATATATATATATATATATATATATATACATATACATATATACATAAATGCACAAATACATATATTTGTGTATATATATGTATATATATATACTCATATACATATATATATATATATACACATATACACACAAATACATATATGCATAAATATATGTGTGTGTACATATACATATCTATATATATATATATATATATATATATATATATATATATATACATGCATATGTATATGTATACACATATATACATATATATATACATACATATAGATAGATAGATAGATAGATAGATAGATAGATAGATAGATAGATAGATAGATAGATAGATAGATAGATAGATAGATAGAAACCGTTTGCTACGCTTTTCTTTATTATATTTATTTCTAGACGCATGCTGTTTTCCCATTAAATGAATTTGTATACTAGTATAAGTCAATTTATGTGTAGCATAGGTGTTTTAATGTATAAATAGCAGCACGTATACTTCTAAACAGGTGAATGTGTTACCATTGTTGTAGCTTGTATGGAGCTGCTTGAATGTAACTTTTGCAACGTTCCTGTTTTACCATTAAGTTTCAGTAATAATAATTCTGGAAAAGGAGGTCTGGGGAACGAGGTTAGTTTATCTCCGTCATCAATATCACTTGAATCTATGGAAAAGCAATAGGACACAATCCAGATTTAGCATCGTACGTATCTAATGTTCACATCGAGTTTGAATACGAAATTGCCTATAGTCATTTCAGATTTTTTTTTAACATTATTTTTTTATGCGCAGCACAGCGTAAATCAGAAGTACTTAA
>NC_043006.1:105677307-105699807 GCF_006345805.1 Octopus sinensis | reverse complement strand
GAATAGTGGTGGGAAGCGATAAAATTGAATAAATAAAGAAATTTGTGTACATCAGTTATTCTCAACCGGGGTCTTATGACTCCAGGGGGTACGTATAAAATTTTGGTGGGGGTCTACACAAGTAAAATAGTAAATTAGAGATCCACCGTAGTATCTTAAGATTCCATGAAAACATTTATTACAAGAAACAAGTCGGTTTCTTTCTCTAAAGTCTTACATAGTTTTACATGTTTCCGGTCACTGAAACATACTCTCAGAGAGAGTTGTTGCAGACCTATGACCTACACAAGTGAACGTGTGAAAAAAAAATAGGAATTTTGAAAGAAATATCTATTAAGATGTTCGGAAAGTAATTGCGTTCTACCAGAAAGGATATAAAAACGAATGTAAACTATGTTTATCTGAATAGTTTTAATCAAGAATGTAATCACCATCGTTTCAATGTATGCAGCCCAATGGGAAAGTAACTTCTTTTTGCCACGTTCAAAAAAACCTATTTCTTTTCTTCAAAAAAAAGTCTGAAAGACTGTTTTCAATTTTCTCTCTATTCCTGAATGTTTTGCCTCTTATAAAATGTTTTAGTGATCGGAAGAGATGGAAATCCGTTGGTGCTAAGTCAAATGAATATGAAGGATGTGGTAGAACTTTCCATCCTAACAATCTTATTTTTCTTTGGGATTCTTTTGAAGAGTATGGCCGTGCATTGTCATGCTGGAGAATAACACTTTTTCTGTTTACTAAAGCTGGCCACTTTCGGCATAATCTTTCATTCACACAATCAAGTTGTTCGCTATGAACCTGCGTAGTTGTTGGGTTGGATCAAAAGGCTCCCAAAAGGCCGCTCGGAAAACCATGAGAACGCGAATAGCCAAACAATTTGGTCCAAAATGGAAGAGAGGGACACGGTCAAGAAAAGATGGAAGCGCATGGTGATCAACGATGTATAAGAGCATCTGATAGTAAGGTAGGTAAAAAAAGATAAAGAGATAAAGATATATATGTGTGTGGTGTGTATGCATACGTGTATGTATATATGTACCAAACCCGTTGTGGACTACACTGAGTATGAAATGAAAAGGTGATAGATTTGTGGAAAGGAGTGTGCCTCCTCAAGAGGCCTCAAGCGCCATATGAAAATTCACAAGGATGAATCGCAAGAGTTCCAACGTCATTCATATTTGTCAACTGTGTGGTAAAGAAAGTTGATCTTTGGCTGGACTGAAGAGTCATATACGAGCATCGCATGTGTAGGATTTCGATCAGGCGATGGCAATACTTGAACACGATTTTGCAGCCATCGTGTATGTATGTATGTATGTATGTATGTATGTATGTACGTACGTATGTACGTACGTACGTATGTATGTATGTATGTATGTATGTATGTACGTACGTACGTATGTATGTACGTACATATGTATGTATGTACTATGTACGTACGTATGTATGTAAGTACGTACGTACGTATGCATGTATGTATGTACGTATGTATGTATGTATGTATGTATATACGCATGCATGCAAGTGAAAGCATACGGCCTACTGTTCAAGATGTGCTCGCGATCGTAAGATCGCGGTTTCGATTCCCGGACCGGGCGGTGCGTTGTGTTCTTGAACAAAACACTTCCATACACGTTAATCTGCGATCACTTTTACATCTTGCGTGTGGCACACACTTCACAAGTACACTTTCATTAAATTTGTCATGAAGACAGTACACAGATTAGGTAGCTTTGCGGGCTGGACAAGACATTAATGAGATGAATGATAATGATACAAGGATGATAAGGATGAGAGAAGACAGAAAGCACTCCCCGACCCTCTGCTTCTCTATAACATTGTTCTTTAACAAATCATTACATGAGGCATTGAACCTCTTACAATTCGTCTAAAATGACAACAATATTAATCATTACAAAAATGTTCATATTTCGGCACTAAGCCTATTCTTCTTCGCCCCCGACAAGGCTCTAAGCTGCCCCTAGGTACTGCTCTGGATCCCGGTCGGGGTCTCAAAAATCGACTCTAAACAAGTCCTTCACAAGTACAATTTGATAGACGGAATGAGCAAAGGTATAGCACAAACATTTGATCACTATAAAAATCACACGTGCTGCCTGTTCGACAAAAAATCGTAGGACCATCATCTGTCCTCTACGACAGGAGAGTCCATAAGGTATGCGTGCATGTATATATAAATATATATGTGCATGTGTTTGCATGTAAGAGTGCATATATGCATTTATTTATATACATATAAACTGTTTCTATGGTCATTTTTTGGCTGTATGTTACATGGTAAATAGATGTGATCTGAAGTAGAACTCTATGCAATATGTCACATAAGGTGTGTATGTTTGTGCGCGTGTGCATGTATGTATGTGTATCTATAATATATCTATATTTGTGGATATACATGTGTTTATATGTTTATATATATATATATATATATATATATATATATATATATGTACGTATGTATGTATATACATTATATGCGTGTGTATATATGTGTGTGTAAGTATATGCATATATATATATATGTATATATACATGTTCATAGATGTATGTATATATATATATATATGTGTGTATCTGTGTGTGTGTGTGTGTGTGTGTGTGTGTGTACTTATGAACAGAGAGAGGTGGAATGCGTTGCATTCATTTTGCAGTTGAGAGAGAGAGAGGAGAGAGAGAGAGAGAGAGAGAGAGAGAGAGAGAGAGAGAGAGAGAGAGAGAACCAGACAGATAAGTAGTCAGCTTTAAGCAATTTAATACTGACTTTTCTTAATTATGCCATTACTTCAGCAATTAATGGAGGGAAATCTAAATATATTGCAGTCGTATAATGAATTTTAATCAATGACAAATATTGATTTTTCCTCATTTATTTCTAATTAGCGTTTATTATCATTATTATTATTATTATTATTATTATTATTATTATTATTACTGCTGCTGCATTAAATTTGTTAAAAGAAATTTAACTGTTGTTCTCATGTGAATGATGTCTGCGAAAATTTATTCGTGAAAAATTACATATTTAACACACGTATATATGTATGTGCATATGTATATATATATATATATATATATATATATATATATATATATATTATATATATATATATATATATATATATAATATATATATATATATATATATATATATATATATATATATATATATATATATATATATATATGCATGTATGTATGTACAAGCATATTGTTTATGGGTGGGTGTATGTGTGCTTGTATGTATGCATGCACATGTATGCATATAAATATATATATATATAATATATAATATATAATATATATATATATATAATATATATATATATATATATATATATATAATATATATATATATATATAATATATATATATATATATATTATATATATATATATATATATCATGTATTATGTAGTTACTGTGTAAATGGAAAAGGGAGGCCGAGATATAAAGAGAGAAGTAGACAAACTGAGTGGGGAAAACCAGAGGTTCAGAGGGTGAGAAATGAAGACCGGCAATACAGAAGACGGTGAGAGAGAGAGAAAGGGATGCAGAGAACGAGAAGCCGACAGATAGAATGATATAAAAATAATGAAGAAGCAGCAAAAAAAAGTGGGGGTATAAAAAGAGGAAGAAGTAGATATGAAAGAAATAGAGAAAAATATAGAGTTAAGCTGAGAAAGGACTAGAGAGAAAGACACTATCAGAGAGTGGTGGAGAGTGGAGGCAGAAAGGGACAAAAATCCAGCGATAGCGGTTCGAAGACGACGTCGTATGCCTAAGACCCTTCTTGAACCTAGCTCGTTCCCGTAGCCCCAAAACAGTGATAATAAATACTTCGACACACGCACTAAGCGTTTGCAGATCATGTACTTTCACACCCCATGTGGTTGATTTATGGAAGGAGGCACGCGAACCAGGAATTAAAATCTTACCAAGCGTTAGCCATTTTTATAACTTGTTCTCACCACTGTATTTTCGTATTTTGCTAGCACCACTGACGCCATTCTCCAACTGCTAGCATCCATGTCCTTTTCTGTCACTCTCATCCTGTTTATCTCTAGTCATTCTCCTTAATATCTGCCTATCTTTGTTTATCTTTCCTTTATTCTATTTATCCATCTCTCTATCTTTCTATTTGTTAAGTTATCTGTTCGTCTGTCTGACTGCACCCACATGACTGTACAAGCACATAGAGACATAGGCACACATACACATGTGTGTGTGTGTGTGTACGTGTGTGTGTGTGTACGTGTGTGTGTGTGTACGTGTGTGTGTGTGTACGTGTGTGTGTGTGTATGTGTGTGTGTGTACGTGTGCGTGTAAGTCAATGTGTATAAACAGACAGACAGACTGATAGACAATGAGATAGATAGATAGATAGATAGATAGATAGATAGATAGATAGATAGATAGATGATAGAGATGATAGATAGATAGATAGATAGATAGATAGATAGATAGATAGATAGATAGATAGATAGATAGAGATAGATAGATAGATAGATAGATAGATAGATAGATAGATAGATAGATAGATAGATAGATAGATAGATAGAGATAGATAGATAGATAGATAGATAGATAGATAGATAGATAGATAGATAGATAGATAGATAGATAACTTTCTTTTATTAGCCACACAGGGCTGAATACAGAGGGGACAAATACAAATGCAGAGCTTTTCTTTTCGAGGGTGGAAAAAAATAAAAAATGTAAGATTGCGATCAAAAGGGATCGAGGGGAGGAAAAAAAGGAAAAAAAAATCGTGTATCACAGAAATAATGGTGTAAACATTGATATAACAAGATTGGGTTCATCCGTGGGAAGAAAAGCCTACAGAAAAGACCACGGGAACCCCAGTCAGGGAGGAAATAAACACATGAGGTCAAAAATGCTCTCTTTCTTTCTTTTTACGATCTACAGGATCATGCTCAAAATGGTTTCGTTACTAGCACGCACCATCTTTGCAACATTCACCCATCTTTTTTTGAATCTTTCGCGAGACAAAACTTCCCTCTCCATTCTCACCTTCCTTTCCAAGTGGTACTTGAAAAAGTTGATGAGCGATTGGCCAGAGAGGTAAGTGTTTGTCTCTAATCCTTTCGCTCGAGTCCACCACACACACATTCTTTCACCATGGCCACCAGTACGATGAAAACTGCCTTGCCTTCCCGGTTGAGGGAAGGGGGCGGAGCAATTCTCACGATAGACTCGGCCGATAGGCGGATTCGTCCCACACGTGACAGCAGCCGTTCGGCATAAGCCCACAGGTCGGAATGGTTGGACATTGCACGAGTGCGTGCAGAACGGTTTCGTCGCTCTGACCGCATCTCGGGCAATCGTCGGTCCAGTGTGTCTGGAACCGTGTCTGTAGAGCTTATCCCGAACAGGTAATGCTTCTCGATAGCACTGCCAGGCCAGGGATCTTTGGTGATTGTTCATAGGTCCCGGCCCGAAAGTTGTCCTGAACAGGCGGGTCAGGTGTTCCTCGTCGACGCCCAGACTCTGCCCGAGTTCGTCGTCGCACCTCCCCTCCACTAATCCTCTATAGAATGCCTTTGTTGTGATGGAGTCGCACAAGTTCGATCCCGGACGGCAGAGTTGCTTGAGAGCAACGCGACACTCGCGGTGCCATTCGCCTAGCCTCGGTCTCTGCTTGATCCATGACTGTAGTTCGTCCAAGGAGACGAGCTGCGGGAAAGCGCGCCGCACAAAAGGCGACCACCCCTGTTCACCGTTGTCTATGAAGCGCCGGAGATGTCGCAGTCTCAGCGCATGTCTGCGCATCATCAACCACGGCATGCCCAGCCCTCCATTTAGCGTGTTGGCAGCAAATGGATCGCCTAACCATCGGAACGTTTCCCTTCCACAAGAAGCGGAAGAGTATGCGTTCCAGTTTGGTGATGGTAGGGTCGGGACAAGGCACGACGGTCAGACGATACTCGATGACGGATGCGATGTACGCGTTCGCCACTCCGCCCGACCTTTTAGGGATAGCTTTCTCTCAGTCCATTTCTGGGTGAGAGTAGCCACCCTAGTCGTTATCTCGCCCCAGTTCTTCTCCATTTGGAGGTCCGGACCGAACCAGACCCCGAGCAATTTAACCGGTCCGTCCGTCCAGCGTCCCACGATGGAGACGCTGTTGGACGGCATGGGCTTGCTTCTCCAGGTGCCGAGCCGCAAGCCCACTGACTTTTCCCGGTTAATTTTTGCTCCCGTTACCGCTTCGTATTCTTTCAGTGTCTCGCCGACCAGCTCGATGTGCTCGTAGCTCGACACTATGACGGTGACGTCATCCGCGTATGCAGACACGCTCCTCCCGCATCCCAGCTCTCGTGGGATGCCCCTCAGCGTCGCCAGTTTCCGCAGTAGTGGCTCAAGAGTCAGTACATACAGCAGCGATGAGAGGGGGCATCCCTGACGAACCGAACGCATGATGTTAAAAGGTCTGGATAGATGACCATTTACGCGAACTACTGAGCGGATGCCGCTGTATAAGGCAGCGATCCAACCGCGGAAAACTGGACCGAAACCAGCCGCTTTGAGGACAGCCTCCAAGTAGTGATGGTCTACCCTATCGAAGGCTTTTGATTGATCCAAATTGATCAGCGCCCCACCCATGCCAGGATTTTTAACTACCCTGTCTATGATGTAGCGCATCAGATGGAGGTTGTCATGAATACTTCTACCCGGCACGGCGCATGTTTGCGCCTTGTCGATTAGTTTCTTGATGACAAGCGCCAACCTCTCGGCTAACACCTTGGCCAAAATTTTCAAATCTGCGTTGAGCAGAGTGATGGGCCTGAAATTATCTATGACGTCCCCCTGTTTGGGTCTTTCTTGATCAGTGCCACTGCTCCTCGCTTTACAAAAGCAGGAATACTCCCGTTCTGCTGCCAGTTGCAGTAGACAGCTGCCAAGACGCCTCCAAACAAGTCTGGCATATGAAAATAATTCGTAGGGCAGACCATCCAAGCCTGGTGACTTGTCTCTCGCGCAGCCTACCATCGCATCCTGTACGTCCGCAGCTGTGATAGGCTTTTCACAAGACTCCACCTCCCTTGCTGAGAGTCGTGGCAAGGCATGCAGGTAGGCACTAAAGTCCACTCTGCTTTCTGACTCACCACTTGTCCCAAACAGTTGGGTGAAGTGTTGTTGAAAAACCCCACACATCCTTTTAGGCTCGAGCAATTCGCGCCCCTGTTCATCTATAAGAGACTTGATGGTGGCTCTGTTGCCTCGTTGCGTCTCCACCACTCGGGCCTCTTGGGCGGCTCCAACTCCTTCGTTCCTCAGAGCACGCATCCTAGCTCTGACAACGCATCCCTCGTGTTTGGCGTTGAGGTGTTGGTCGAGGGCCAATCTCGCCGCCAGTACGTTGGACGCGATGCCAGTTCTAAGTGCCTCTTCTAAAACCTTAACTAAATCTCCCTCTATTCTATTTCGGTCTAATGCTAGGGCTACTGTATCTGACTGATTCTGCTTTAATCGCTTTTTTTTAGGGCATACCACCATCTGTTGTTGATGATGGTACCCGTCAAAGCTCTCTTAACTAATGTGCTGATCCGGTCCCTGTAACCTGTCGTGCTGTAAAAGACGCGTTCAGTTTCAGTAACCAGGACCCTGCCTATGTGTCTTATCTAAGTCAAGTGTACAAGTCACAAACTTGTGATCTGTGTAACTGACTATATGAAATTGTGGACAACCTACACTATTTTTATCTATTGTCCTACAGAATACTCTATCTAAGTATGATCTGGACGACCCGATGCGGTTACTCCATGTCCACATTGGCACATTCGGGTGGTCCAGTCGGTACCTGTCAGACAGTTGGAAACGTCTGAGCAGGTCTTTGAGGCATTTGCATCCCCTTCTATTGCTATCTCTGCCCACGTAGTCTAGATGCGTGTCCAGGGTGGCATTCCAATCCCCCACTAAAAGTAAAGGACGAGACGTTCCCATGAAAGACTCTAGACGTCGAAAGAAATCTGGTCGGCCTGTTAAGGACGGAGCATAACTGCTATCAGTCGAAAAGCACACTCATTGCTGCCATCGACATCCAAAACGACCAGCCTACCCTCCGGGTCTAGGAAATTTGCTCTTACTTTGAGATCCAGACTCTTCCGGATAAGCACCGCGGTGCCACCTCCGCCCATTCTCGGTAGACACGGAGAAAAATAAATGTTGAAATGTGTACCGAAAATGTGCTGGAGTGCCCGCAAGCTGTGGAGTCTGGTCTCACTGATGGCTATGATATTCAGATTTAGTGACTTGATGTCATTTAACAGGTAGCCTTGTTTCCAAGGCGACCCAAGCCACGTACATTTATACTACCTATTCTGAGCATGTTCCGATAAAAGTGCAAAAAAGGAAAAGGAGAGAGAAAAGGTTACTTGTTTTTCGAAAGTTCTTTGTCTTTCACCTCACGGTCTTCTTCTATGAGGCTTTTATACAGTTTTTTCGATGAGTACTTTTGAATCTCCCTACTGCATCAGGGTAAAGAGATTTCAGGGTGCTGTATGTGTTCTGTGTCACGTGTATTATTTTAATGTGTTGTGGTGGTGTTGTGTGTGGGTGGTTACTTGTTTTTATGTCGTTTTCAGTAATGTTAGTGTTTGACCTAATGTGTTCCATTAGGTCGTGGTTGTTTGTGTTTATGGCTGTCAACATTTTTGGGGGTTTGATGATGGTGTGTTTGTTGATGTGTGTGTTTTCTGTGGATGTTTTTGTTTCGGGAGTGGTGTATCTTCCCGCTTTGTTTGTTATTTTTTCTTTTCTTTTTTTTCCCCTTTTTCTTCTCCCCCTGTGGCTATTTGCCAATCTTCCGTGTCTTCTTCGTCTAATGACAGATCAGACGAATCGGAGTCTGGAAGAGGGAAAGTATTGGGGTCTATTGTCGACTGTGTTGGTTTTGTTGTTGGTGTTGGTTGGTGAGCGTTTGGTTGTGGTGTATGCGGTTTTGGATGTGGGGTTTGGGTTATTTTGTGTTTGAGTGATTGTGGGTATTGTTGTGTTGTTTAGGGTCTCAATTTTGTGGGGATTTGGAGTTGTAATTGTTTCTTCATTTTTGCTGGGTGTCTTTTTGGCAGATGTCCTTGGTTTGGGAGTTGGTATATTCTTGGTTGTTGTTGTTGGTGATGCTGCTTCTGTTCTTGGTGCTGCAGTTGGTGTGGTTGTTTGTTTGGTGAGGTTGTTCCTGCAAAAAGTGGTGTGGGTAGTAAACCTTGTTTATTTGTTTTTGTTTCCGGCTGCTGTTGTTGTTGCTGTTGTTTTCTTGCGGCAGATTTGCAGCAGTCTTTTTTGAGGTGTTGCTCACTGCCGCATATGTAGCAACGTGGTCTTCTGCCATCGACGACCACATATAACTTGTGGTCGTCTGATACACATATCTGGGTGGGTATTTTTTTTATATCTTCATGATGTATATGTAGAAGAAATTCTATTTTTTTCCCACCCAGTTTTTATGCTCTGTGACTGTGGTTTCCAAAATAGTATAATTCGCCATTTTTACGCATAAGGCCTTTACAAGCCATAGACTATTGGCTATTTTGGGGACATTGTTTAGAGTGATCTTAGTCACTTCTGTCCCCGATAGCTTGGTGTAAGTTGGAGTTCATCTGAGTGAAGAGTTAGCGTTGAGAAATGTCTAGCTAACTCTTCGGTGTAGAAAACAACTTGTATGTGGGCAAATTTGTTCCACCAGGTTACATATTCTTTGTGATCCAGATGGGTTTCAAGCACTTCTCTATTTTGCCTTGTGTTGGCCTTCTGGGATTTTTGTTTTTTTGTTAACTATTTTATAAATGATTGTTCGTCTTTTTTCATTTTCCAAAATATCTTCTGGTATGTTTATTTTTACTATACCTTCTGATTCTGTTATTTTGATGTTCGTGTCCTGTATTTGTTGAGCCGTAAAGTATATTGTTGTTTTTTTTCTTTAATCGCCTCAGCGAAATTTGTTGTTGTTTGTTATTGTTGTTGCTTGTGGTGATGTTGTTGTTGGCTGCAGTTTGTAAAATTGGTGTGTTTGGTTCGATCGTGCAAGTAGGAAGGGGTGGAAAATTGCCTGCGTACTTTAGTCCTGCACTAGGGCAAAATTCGACATTTCGTTTGCTTGTCGTCGTTATTTTTTCACTTGGTGATGGAGTGAGCAGTGGTTTGAAGGGAATTGTTGTTGTCGTCGTTGTTGTTGTTGTTATTGTCGTTCTTGGTGACGGCGGTGGTGTTGGTAGTATTAGTAGCATTGACGGCACGGTCTTTGGTGGCGGTGATGTGATGTTGGTGTTTATTGGTGGCGATATCTTTAGTAGGGATAGCAGTTTTAGTAGCAGATTCTGCCATGGTGTTGGTGGTGGTGGGGACTCACTGATGGTGTTGACGGTGCTTGGCCTTGCGACCTTTGTTTTGTATTTGTTGCTGTTGGTGTGGTGGAGTTGTCAGGTTCGGCGTATGCTAACAGAGCATCCTGTTTTTCTGTTTCTGCGTCACGCTTACTTTGCAACTCAGCCTCGTGGTGGCCAGTGGCCATTTTGGAAAAAAATGGCTAAATGAAACCACGAAGGCTATGAGAATTTTTTCTTTTAAATTTTGCCCACAAGGGGCAAAATTTTGTGTCGATATTTATCAAAGGTTTACAGTGGATGTTGTTGCACAACTTTTAAGCACAAAATGTTTGTCAATATACACTTTTAAATAGTCAAAATAAATGATTACCTTCGGAGCTGAAACGACATCACATCCGTCAGAGATAGATAGAATAAGATAGATAGATAGATAGAGATGATAGATAGATAGATAGATAGATAGATATAAAAGATAGATAGATATAGATGATAGATAACAGACACACAGACACCAGACAGAAGACAACATATACACAGACAGATAGACAGACTGATAGATAGATAGATAGATAGATAGATAGATAGATAGATAGATAGATAGATAGATAGATAGATAGATAGATAGGATAGATAGATAGATAGATAGATAGATAACTTTTTATTGTAGCCACACAGGGCTAAACACAGAATAAAAATGGACGAAATCAATGTAGAATTTTTTCTTTTCGAGTGGGATGGGTGGGGCAAAAAAAAAAAAAAAAAAAGCGTTTGATCAATAGAGATCTGTGGGTTGTGTGGTGTATAAAAAGCACAATATATATATAAGGTTCACAGTTTAGGTGTAGCCTTGGAAAGAAAAACCTACAAAAAGACCAAGGTCCCTCAGACAATTCGAAAAAGAACACATGAGTAAGTCGCCTTACTTCTCGTTGTCTCTTTTGTTACAGATTTATGCTTAAAATAGTGTCGTCTTTCATACTGACCATTTTTGCCACTTTTACCACACTTTTTATTAAAACATTCGTTCGACAAAGCCTTCCTCTCTATTCTCATCCTCCTTTTCAAGTGTACTTGAAAAAGTTGACGAGAGACTGACAAGAGAGGAAGGTTTTGTTTGCAGTCCTTTCAAACGCGTCCACCACACACATTCTTTCGCCATAGCCATCAGCGTAACGAAAACCGTTTTCCCTTCCCTTTAAAGGAAGGTGGTGGAACAATATCACGATAGACTCGGCCGTGACAACAGCTGTTCGACGAAGGACCACGCTCTGAAATATCTGGACACTGCACGAGTGCGTGCAGAACGGTTTCGTCGCTCTGACCGCATCTCGGGCAGGTCGGTCCGGTGTGATGGTTTTCGAACCGTGTCTGTAGCTCTTCTCTCGAACAGGTAGTGCGTCTCGATAGCACTGCAAGCCAGGGATTTCTGGAAGTTATCCATAGGCCCCGGCCCGAACGTCGTCCTGAACAGGCGGGTTAGGAATTCCTCGTCGACGCCCAGTTTGCCCCGAGTGTGTCGTCGGACCTCCCCTCCACTAGTCCTCTATAGAACGCTTTAGTCGTTTGAAGTTGCACAAGTTTGACCCGGTCGGAAGAGCTGCTGTAGAGCTTGGCGACACTCTCGGTGCCAATCGCCCAGTTTCGGTCTCTTTTGATCCACGTTTGCAGTTCGGTCAGTGAGACGAGCTGCGGGAAGTCGCGCCTCACAAACGGCGCCCACACCTGTTCACCGTCGTCGATGAATTTCCAGAGATGTCGCAGTCTCAGCGCATGCCTGCGCATCATCAACCACGGCATGCCCAGTCCTCCATTCAACGGATGTTGACAGCAAATGGACTTCTCTCCCCATCGGAACGCCACCCTTCCACAGGAAGCGGAAGAGTATGCGTTCCAGTTTGGTGATGGTGGCGTCGGGACAAGGTACGACGTCAGGCGGTAATCGATGACGGATGCGATGTACGCGTTCGCCACCTCCGCCCGGCCTTTTAGAGACAGCTTTCTCTCGGCCCATTTTTGGCTGAGAGCGACCACTCTACTCGTGATCTCGTCCCAGTTCTTATCCATTTGGAGGTCCGGACTGAACCAGACCCCGAGCAATTTAACCGGTCCGTCCGTCCAGCGTCCCACTACTGAGCCGCAGTCGGACGGCATGGGCTTGCTTCTCCAGTGCCGAGTAGCAAACCCCTGACTTTTCCGGGTTAATCTTTGCTCCCGTCACCGTTTCATATTTTTTTTTTCTTAGTGCTCGCCGACCAGCTCGATATGCTGGTAGCTCGACACTATGACGGTGACATCGTCCGCATATGCCGACACGCTCGTCCCGCACTTAGTTCCCGTGGGATGCCCCTCAGTGTCGCCAGCTTCCGCAGTAGCGGCTCGAGAGTCAATACATACAGAAGCGCCGACAGGGGACACCCCTGACGGACCGAACGCGTGATGTCAAACGGTTTCGACAGGTGACCGTTCACCCGAATCACCGATCGGATGCCGCTATACAAGGCAGCGATCCAACCGCGGAACACGGGACCGAAGCCAGCCGCCTGAGGACGGCCGCCAAGTACCGATGGTCGACCCTATCGAAGGCTTTAGATGATCCAAATTTATCAGCGCCCCACCATGCAGGATCCTTAACTACCCTGTCCACAATGTAGCGCATCAGATGGAGGTTATCATGTATGGTTCTGCCCGGCACGGCGCATGTTGCGCCCTGTCGACCAGTTTACCAATGACAAGCGCCAACCTCTGCTATTACTTTGGCCAAAATTTTCAAAATCTGCGTTGAGCAGAGTGATGGGCCTGAAATTATCTATAAAATTCCCCTTGTTTGAGTCTTTCTTCAGCAACGTCACTGCACCTCGGCTCACGAAACGGGGATTCTCCCGTTTTGTTGACAGTTGCAGTAGACTGATGCCAAGAGGTCGCAAACAATCTGGCATTCGACAATACAGCTCGTAGGGTAAACCATCCAATCCAGGCGACTTATCCCTCGCGAGCCCGCCATCGCATCCCACACGTCAGCGGCTGTGATGGGACTTCACAACACTCCGCCTCTCTGGCCGAGAGCCGCGGCAGGTCGGTCAGGTAGGCACTGAAATCCATCCCGCGTTCCGACCCACCACTCGCACCAAACAGTCGAGCAAAGTGCTGTTGTAAGGCCTCACAAATCCTTTCGTGTTCGAGTAAACTGCATCCTGTTGATCTATTAGAGACCGAATGGTTGATCTGTTGCCACGCTGCGCCTCCGCTACCCGGGCCTCTCGCGCAGCTTTTCAATCCCTTCGTTCCTTAAGGCACGCATTTTAGCTCTGACGACGCAACCTTCGGCTTGGCGTTGCAGCTAGCAGTTGGTTTGCGCTGCCAGTGGTAAGTGCCTCTTCTGTTTCTTAACTAAGTCTCCCTCTACTCTATTCGTTCTATCGCTAATTCCTTGCTAAACCTAATTGATTCCGATTTTATTGCCATTTTCAGGGCGTACCACCAGCTGTTGTTAACGACCGCTCCCGTCAGCGCCCTCTTAATTAACTCGCTAATCCAGTTCCTGTAAACCTGTCGCGCTAACAGCGACGTGTTCAGTTTCCAGTAACCGGGACCCTGCCTATGTGTTTTATCTAAGTCGAGCGTACACGTAACAAATTTGTGATCTGTGTAGCTGACTACTTTAAATGTGGACACATCCTACACTATCCCTATCCGCTGTCCTGCATAGAATTCTATCTAGATAAGATCTCGACGATCCGACGCGGTTGTCCAAGTCCACGTTGGCACGTTCGGATGTCGAGTCGGAAACTGTCAGACAAATGAAAGTCTGAGCAGGTCTTTGAGGCTCTTACACCCCCCCTTCTATTCCTATCCCTTCCCACATAATCTAGATGCGTGTCCAAGGTAGCGTTCCAATCCCCCTACTAACAGTACCGGGTCTAGACGTACCCAGGAAAAACCTCTAGACGTCTGAAGAAAATCCCCCGACCCGTTAAGGACGGTGCATAAACTGCCATCAGACGGAATGCACACCCATTTCTGCCATCCACGTCCAAGACAACCAGCCTACCCTCCGGTCTAGGAATATTGCTCTTACTTTTACCTTTAGACTCTTCGAAAAAGCACCGCAGTACCTCCACCACCACCATGTTCGGCAGACAGGGAGAAAAAAATGTCAAATTGATTGCCAAACATGGACTCGAGGGCCCGCGGCTTACTGAGTCTGTTTCACTGATAGCTACTATATCCACGTCCAGTGACTTGATGTCGTTTAGAAGGTAACCTTGCTTCCAAGCCGACGCCAAGCCACGCGCATTCACACAACCTAATTTAAGCATACTTGACATTTACGAAAATTGTTTTTTACACACTATATTAGAAGAGACAAGAGGCAAGAAGTGAGGTCACTTACTCATTTTAAAAAGCTTCATTTTTTCTTCTTCTTCTTTTGTATCGTTTTTTGATGAGGTGTTTGTATAGTTTTTTCGACAGGTATCGTTGATACCCGCCTACCGCATTCGGAAATAATGTTTTCAGTGTGTGGTGTTGTGCTTGTGTATGTGTAAAAATTCTGATGTGTTTCGGTGGTGTGGTGTGCGGATGATTGTTTGTCTTAAAATCATCTTCACAGACGACCATGTTAGATTTGATGTAGTCCATTAATTCTTTATTGTCTGTGTCTATTGCAGTTAGTTGTGTGTGTGGTTTTACGGTTCATTACTTTTTTGATTGTCTAGGGAATGTTTGTCCTGAGTGAGATATCTCCCTGCTTTATTCCTTGTTTGGTGGATTTTTTGGATCTTTTCTTTTACCCCCCTGGCTATTTGCCATTCCGTCGAAACTTTCGTCGTCCGAGGTATCAGTATGGGGTAGAGGAAAAGAACAGGATCACTATTATGCTTGTATAAATTGTTGATGTTTTGTGCGGTGTTTGTGTTGTTTGGGTGTTAGGGGTAGCATTTGTCTTCTCGTCAGTGTTTTCTGTCTCTTAATTGTCGTCCTGGGTGTGGGTGTGGGGCGATTTTTTGAAGATTCAACAAGTTTAATTGGTTGTGACGTCAACGGTGATTGTGTTGGTACTGTTTTTCTTGGTGATGTTGTTGGGGTTTGGTTGCTGGTTTGTTGTTTTTTCTTGGCGTTGTTCCATAATTGAGTGTGTTGGTGTTGTGGTGGCAACAAAGGGATTTTATTTGTTTTCTGAATTGTTCTTTCTTGTTTTTTCTGTACCAGATCGCACTTGGCAATCAAATGTTCGGGCTGCCACATTTGTAGCATCTAGGCTTTTTGCCTTCTGCCATAACATATAGGCATTGCCCATTCTCCAAGTATTCTTGTCGGGTAGGCTCTCGATAGAGGCCCCTCCTCTGGATGGTCACAACTACTGTTTTTCCACCCCAATTGTCGTTTAGGTACACGGCTGTTTCTAGAATATTGATCTTTTTCAAGTGGTAACAGATTGCCCCTGTTATCCATTTGTTCGGCATATCGGGGGGGGTACATTTCTGATAGTAATTCTACTCACCCTCTGGTTTTTTATAATAAGGGACATGATGATTTCATCATTTCCCAGAGACTCAGTAGAGTGAGCTTTTTGCCACTTCCTGGTTAGGGAAGCGGACCACTACTGTGTTTAAACTGGGGACCCCAGTTTATATACTCTTTTTCTTTCTTATATTTTTTTAACATTTCTCCACATCAGTTTTTGTAATCTGTTCATTTGGTTTTTTGTTTTTTCTAATAATTTTATATACAATTGTCTTATTTTCAATTTCTTGTTTTATATGTTGAGGTTATGCAGGACTAATCTTGTCCACGGGTTGTTAAAGAGAGCTCTTGTTTCTATGAGCTCTTCATTTGTGAATGTAACAATCTCCTTTTTCTGGCGAAGAATATCTGCGACATTTACTGTTGTTGACTTTTTGTATTGGCATCTTCACTATTAGATAGTTCATTTTTATTGTTGTTCTTGTGTGCTGTTGTTTTTTGTCAATAGTTTTCGTTTCAGTTTTATTTTTAATCATTTATGTTGGTCGTGGTAGTGGTGGGGTGGTGGTGGAGGTGGTGGTGGTAGCAGTTGTTGTCTCGTGGTTGCTGTTGTTAGTGGTGGTGGTGGCGGTGGTGACAGGGCTGTTAACGCACGTGGTTGCAGCGTTCCTTTCACCGAATTTCACGTTGGCATTTTCCGTGCGAACGTTCTTTTTTTTCTCTGTCTTCCAGACTAATGAAAAATGTTTGTTCCATAAAAAGAACGCGACCAGCGTTCAACAATAAAATTTCTAGACATTTTCTAATGTCGAGAAGAAAATAACAGAAATGAAATGGGGTCGAAAACTGCCCCTAGGGGCGAATTCCTCCCTTGGAAAAGCACTCAAATGAAAGTTGGTTGCCTTACACACCTTATTTGCCAAAATCTACACAAAAATGGCCTATAAATAGTCAAAATAAATGATTACCTTCGGAGCTGAAACGACATCACATCTGTCAATAGATAGATAGATAGATATGTTTCTTTATTAGCCACACAGGCTGCACACAGATAGAACAAATTACAAAGTAGAGCTTTTCTTTTGAAGGTTTAAAAAAAAAAAAAAAAAAAAAAAATAGGAAGGGGAGTTTCGATCAAAAGGGATCGTAAAAGGAGAGAAAGAGGACAAAAAAGGGGGGTTAAAAAAAAGGGGGAGAGGAAGAAAAAAGAAAAAAAAAAAAAAAAAAAAAATTGACCAATAGGGATCGTTATCACAGAAATGTCAATATGAAGTGTAAAGGGGAGAACAGGTGAGGTTTACCCGTGGAAAGAAAAGCCTACGGAAAAGACCACGGTAACCTCGGTCATGGAGTCACATGTTATATTTCTTTTTTTTTTTTTTTTGCAAATAAGCAACTCTCTGTTTTCGATTTCTGGGTTCATAGGACTAAGCTCAAGGTGGCTTCGTCATTCATACGTGCCATTCTTGCTACATTCACCCATCTTTTTTAAAACATAACTTCGCTAGACAAAACTTGCCTCTCTACTCTCACTTTCCTTTCAAAGTGGTACTTGAAGAAGTTGATGAGAGATTGACCAGAGAGGAAAGTGTTTGTCTCCAATCCTTTCAGACGCGTCCACCAGATACATTCTTTCGCCATAGCCACAAGGATGATGAAAATAGCTCTTCCTTCCCGTTTGAAGGAGGGAGGCGTGACAATATTAACGATAGACTCAGCTGATAAACCGACTCGTCCCACACGTGACAGCAGTTGTTCGACATAAGCCCACAAGATAGATAGATAGATAGATAGATAGATAGATAGATAGATAGATAGATAGATAGATAGATAGATAGATAGAGAGAGAGAGAGAGAGATAGATAGATAGTTAGATAGATAGATAGAGAGATAGAGAGATAGAGAGATAGATAGATAAGATAGATAGAGAGATAGATAGATAGATAAGAGATAGATAGATAGATAGATAGAATAGATAGAGAGATAGATAGATAGATGAAGATAGATAGATAGATAGATAACGACCCACAGACACACAGAAACACAGACACACAATACACAACAGATACACAGACAGACAACAGACAGACTGATAGATAGATAGACAGATAGATAGATATATAGATAGATAGATAGATAGATAGATATGTTTCTTTATTAGCCACACAGGGCTGCACACAGATAGAACAAATTACAAGGTAGAGCTTTTCTTTTGAAGGTTTAAAAAAAAAAAAAAAAAAAAAAAAATTGATCAAGGGGATCGTTATCACAGAAATGTCAATATGAAGTGTAAAGGGAGGACAGGTGAGGTTTACCCGTGGAAAAGAAGCCTACGAAAAGAACCACGGTAACCTCGGTCAATGAAGTCGCATTTCATATTTCTTTTTTTTTTTTTTTTTTGCAAATAAGCAACTCTCTGTTTTCGTTTCTGGGTTCATAGACTATGCTCAAGTGGCTTCGTCATTCATACGTTGCCATTCTTGCTACATTCACCCATCTTTTTTTAAAACATTTCGCTAGACAAAACTGCCCTCTCTCTCTCTTTCCTTTCAAGTGGTACTTGAAGAAGTTGTGAGAGATTGACCAGAGAGGAAAGTGGTTTGTCTCCAATCCTTTCAGACGCGTCCACCAGATACATTCTTTCGCCATAGCCACAAGGATGATGAAAATAGCTCTTCTCTTCCCGTTTGAAGGAAGGAGGCGTGACAATATTGACGATTAGACTCAGCTGATAAACCGACTCGTCTCCACACGTGACAGCAGTTGTTCGACATAAGAGCCCACAGTCGGAAATTTTGGACACTGAACGAGTGCGTGCAGACGGTTTCGTCGCTCTGACCGCATCTCGGGCAGGTCGGCCCCGTGTTTCTCGAGCCGTGTCTGTAGAGCTTATCCCGAACGGGTAGCGCTTCTCGGTAGCATGCCAGGCCAAGGATCTCTGGAATTGTCCATGGCCCTGGCCCGAAAGTCGTCCGAACAGGCGGGTCAGGTACTCCTCGTCGACGTCCAGGTTCGCCCCGAGCTCGTCGTCGTACCTCCCCTCCACTAAACCCTATAGAATGCTTTGGTTGTGTTGGAAGTCACTTAAGGTCGACCCAGGACGGCCAGAGTTGCTTGAGAGCATAGATAGATAGATAGATAGATAGATAGATAGATAGATAGATAAACAGACACACAGACACACAGACAGACACACAGATACACAGACAGACAGACAGACAGACTGATAGATAGATAGATAGATAGATAGATAGATAGATAGATAGATAGATAGATAGATAGATAGATAGATAGATAGAGAGATAGATAGGATAGGTTAGATAGATAGATAGATAGATAGATAGATAGATAGATAGATAGATAGATAGATAGATAGATAGATAGATAGATAGATAGATAGATAGATAGATAGATACTGTTGTTTGACAAGGTCAGGAATGGAGGAATCCTCCAGCGTGCTGGTCTGCTTCTTATGATGGATTTTCTCATCAATAGAAATTTATGTTGGTTTCAAAAAGTATATAGGATAGACAACAGCAGACTTTCCAGACAAATCCTTTACTCCCAGCTATACAAGAGGAAAACCTATGCTGAGATTCACAGATACTGCAAAAAGGAATATGAAATGGAGAGGAACTGATCCTAATAAATGGCAAATTCAAGTGAAAAACCGACAAGTTTGGAGAAAGGTCCTCAAGTCATGCAAAAACCATGAGCAGTCAGAGTCGCGACCACTGACTACGAATGATAATATTTACATACACGCATACATACATACATACATACATATAGACATACATACACAGACATACATAGAGACATAGATGCATCCATATATATATTATATATATATTTATATATACACATATATATATTATATATATTTATATATACATATATAAAAACACACACACACACACACATACATACATATATATATATATATATATACATGGAAAAAAGTCAAGGTAGAAAATGCTAAAATAATTTTATAAAAAACATTTCAGTACCGGTTTCAGTCATTGAGACTTTTTCAACTGTAAGTATGGAAAACAACTAAATTTTGGAAACATTAAAAGTTTTTTAAAAGAATATTTGCATAGTATTCAAATACAAGGGGCACTTTCCTTGTTTCTGCCTCTCTTTCTCCTCTCTCTCTCTCTCTCCCTTGCTTACTCCTGTATATATATATATATATATATATATATATATATATATATATATATATATATATATTATATTATATATATAATATATATATATATATACTAGCAGAGATACCCGGCGTTGCCCGATTACATTCAATTGAAGAATTAGACTTTTCTGTTATATTTTCTGAATGAACTGGAATATCTATGTTTCGAATTTCATCAAAATTGCAGATGAGAGTTATTTCCCTCTTTACACACCCTAAAAAATTGTAATCGTGCCACTTGGAAACCAAAAGACTAATGATCACAATAAGCAGTCAGTTACCCTACCCTAGTCGTTATCAGTCCCAATGTAGGATTCCTCACCATCCAGGTGACAGACACAGCCGTAAGATGCATTACAAATCTATAGCAATTGGAAGGGCGTGACCCAACTGAAATCAACATTAACAACTGTGTGGCGTGAGGGCTTAGGAGAAATTAAAGTGTCACCTCTAGAGTTTTCAAATGACCACTATACTGATACGTAACTGGACAGAATGAATTTAAAATCTATAAATGTCTTTGAATAACCAGTCACTCATCTGGGAAGGCCTTGAAATCAATGTTACCATCTGGGGACTATGTGTGACCGAGTGACAATAAAAAGACTTAAAGGAGGCCTGCAATCAAATAACTTTACTCAACACTTTGCAACTGAATCAGTGGAGACAAAGATGCCTCTCATTTACTTGACAATTTATGCACCACATTGCAGAAATCACAATGTAAATGTATGTCAAAGCAAACTATTACACTGTTGTACCATTGAATTAGAAATAATGCCCAACTTTTATGCTCGAGTAACCCTACAGCTTCCAAGAGCACAACTGTATTCGTTTTTGCTTAGATAAAATGACAAAATTATGGGTGTTAAGTCCCCATGGAGGGGTCTTTCTAACTTTGTAAGAAGATGAAATTTTATAAATATTACTTCATTTGTGTCTAATATCTACGGTTAAAATTTCATCAGCAGCAAAAATATATGAATTGTCATGGGGGTTATGGCCCTTATGCTTAGAATATAATTTCCAAATTTCATAAAGATCCATTCAGTACTTTTGACCTAGTTTTGGATCATAAAAGAAATGACTAAAATTTGGGAGTTAAGTCTCCCATTAGGGTGTTATATATATACTAGCAGGGATACCCGGCGTTGCCCGGTTACATTCAATTGAAGAATTAGACTTTTCTGTTATATATATATGGATACACACACACACACACACATATATATATATATATATGTATATTAATATAAATACATGAAAGTACATGAAGTTTGTTAAAAAAAAATGGGATCATGTATATACCTCCTGGCTGTTGAGATTATAATACCTCGTTGTAAACAATGTTCCTTGTTTTTCCTTGTGGAGCATATACAAAAAGGTTTCTTTTGGTTCCTACTCTTGAGAAGCCAACATAGGGTTGCCCATGCGAGAAGCAGGGCTCTTCCAAGAGAAGACCAGCTACAGAGAGGGTTTGACCCTGAGATTTGTTAATGGACATGGCAAAGCTGACACGAAGGGGGAATTGCAGTCTTCTGAATGTAAATGGAATTTCTGGTCCTGATGGAGTAAGAGGAATTCTTGGAATAAAGACGTCATCACCTTTTCCACATCCAGAAAGAATGGTCGCCTCGATAACGTGTGACATCATTTTCTTTATCACCAGTCGTGTTCCATTGCAAAGTCTTGGTGGTTCCAGATTGCGGAGTAGCATTACAGGAGTTCCAACTTTAAGTGCTAATATGTGTGGAGATAGTCCAGGAGGCTCCAGTGAATTGAGAAATTCAGGAGGATAGTTCACAACTTCATTTATACCTGGAATTGTATCAACAGACTTGTAAGTGTGTATAGTGCCGGGAAGAGAATGCATTAGCTGTTGATTAATTTTGTTAACAGCGACGTTTTTTGGAGCTAATATTGCTCTTTCACACAGCCAATTGTGATTTTGGTAGTTTTGTGTGAAGTTGGGAAAGACTTTGTTTTAGGTCATCTACAGAATTAACAAACAACAGAGGAAAATGACCACACTTCCATTTGTCCTGCAGAGTCGAGAGGCATCTTGCCTTCACCAAGTGTCAAAATGTCCTGTGCAAACTTTGTGGACATTTTGTCGCCGTGTAGTTGAGCTCTCATGTTAGTGGTGAGACTGAGGATTGTAACATGATGCTACAGGGTAGAGGACTTTAGGCATGCTTGGACTTCACCTGCTCTGGTGCCTTTCGGAATTACAGGAAGAGTTTGCCTGAAATCACCTGACAACAGAAGCGTTACACCTCCCATTGGAGCCTGACAGTCTCGGATGTCTTTCAGGGCTCTATCTAATGCTTCCAAAGCTCCCTTGTGAGCCATAGTGCACTCATCCCAGACAATTAGATGACATATTTTAAGTAGTTGTCCCTGATCAGAGCTTTTGTTGATGTTGCATGAAGGCATTTCGGATGCTGCTAAATTGAGAGGGAGTTTAAAAGTTGA
>NC_043006.1:105659807-105672307 GCF_006345805.1 Octopus sinensis | reverse complement strand
TTGGCGTAAGGTAAGAGAAATACCGAACATATCTACTTCGGGAAACTACCTAAATGTTAATCAAACAGTAGATTTAATTATAAAGGTAAATATATATATTGAATATGTGGGTGTGTTTGCGTGTGTGCGTGCGTGTGTGTGTGTCTGTTGGTATACATATAAAACCACTATTAGGCAACTAATAGTGGTTTTATCTCTAATTTAATTTATATTTACTGTGAAATTTGATTCAATCCTAAATCTAATTTTTCCCTGTAAGTTTGGATATACTCCCTAATATTATATATATATATATATATATAATATATATATATATATATATATATATATATATATCTGTACATATATAGATGGATAGGTACATAGATAAAGATAGATAGGTACATAGATAGATAGATAGATAGATAGATAGATAGATAGATAGATAGATAGATAGATAGATAGATAGATAGATAGATAGATAGATAGATAACTTTTTATTGTAGCCACACAGGGCTAAACACAGAATAAAAATGGACGAAATACAATGTAGAATTTTTTCTTTTCGAGGTGGGATGGGTGGGGCAAAAAAAAAAAAAAAAACGTTTGATCAATAGGGATCTGTGGGTTGTGTGGTGTATAAAAAAGCAATATATATATAAGGTTCACAGTTTAGGTGTAGCCTTGGAAAGAAAACCTACAAAAACGACCAAGGTCACCTCAGACAATTCGAAAAAAGAAACTGAGTAAGTCGCCTTACTTCTCGTTGTCTCTTTTGGTTACAGATTTATGCTTAAAATAGTGTCGTCTTTCATACTGACCATTTTTGCCACTTTTACCCACTTTTTATTAAAACATTCGTTCGACAAAGCCTTCCTCTCTATTCTCTCCTCCTTTTCAAGTGGTACTTGAAAAAGTTGACGAGAGACTGACCAGAGAGGAAGATGTTTGTTTGCAGTCCTTTCAAACGCGTCCACCACACACATTCTTTCGCCATAGCCATCAGCGTAACGAAAACCGTTTTCCCTTCCCGTTTAAAGGAAGGTGGTGGAACAATATTCACGATAGACTCGGCCGATAAGCGAACCTGACCTACACGTGACAACAGCTGTTCGACGAAGGACCACAGCTCTGAAATATCTGGACACTGCACGAGTGCGTGCAGAACGGTTTCGTCGCTCTGACCGCATCTCGGGCAGGTCGGTCCGGTGATGGTTTTCGAACCGTGTCTGTAGCTCTTCTCTCGAACAGGTAGTGCGTCTCGATAGCACTGCCAAGCCAGGGATTTCTGGAAGTTATCCATAGGCCCCGGCCCGAACGTCGTCCTGAACAGGCGGGTTAGGAATTCCTCGTCGACGCCCAGGTTTGCCCCGAGTGTGTCGTCGGACCTCCCTCTCCCCACTAGTCCTCTATAGAACGCTTTAGTCGTTTGGAAGTTGCACAAGTTTGACCCCGGTCGGAGAGCTGCTGTAAGCTTGGCGACACTCTCGGTGCCAATCGCCCAGTTTCGGTCTTTTTGATCCACGTTTGCAGTTCGGTCAGTGAGACGAGCTGCGGAAGTCGCGCCTCACAAACGGCGCCCACACCTGTTCACCGTCGTCGATGAATTTCCAGAGATGTCGCAGTCTCAGCGCATGCCTGCGCATCATCAACCACGGCATGCCCAGTCCTCCATTCAACGGATGTTGACAGCAAATAGACTTCCTCACCATCGGAACGCCACCCTTCCACAGAAAGCGGAAGAGTATGCGTTCCAGTTTGGTGATGGTGGCGTCGGGACAAGGTACGACGGTCAGGCGGTAATCGACGGATGCGATGTACGCGTTCGCCACCTCCGCCCGGCCTTTTAGAGACAGCTTTCTCTCGGCCCATGTTTGGCTGAGAGCGACCACTCTACTCGTGATCTCGTCCCAGTTCTTATCCATTTGGAGGTCCGGACTGAACCAGACCCCGAGCAATTTAACCGGTCCGTCCGTCCAGCGTCCCACTACTGAGCCGCAGTCGGACGGCATGGGCTTGCTTCTCCAGGTGCCGAGTAGCAAACCCACTGACTTTTCCGGGTTAATCTTTGCTCCCGTCACCGTTTCGTATTTTCTTAGTGTCGCCTATCATCTTGATGTGTTTGTCGCTCGACACTATGACGGTGACATCGTCCGCATATGCCGACACGCTCGTCCCGCAACCCAGTTCCCGTGGGATGCCACTCAGTGTCACCAGCTTCCGCAGTAGCGGCTCGAGAGTCAATACATACAGAAGCGCCGACAGGGGACACCCCTGACGGACCGAACGCGTGATGTCAAACGGTTTCGACAGGTGACCGTTCACTCGAATCACCGATCGGATGCCGCTATACAAGGCAGCGATCCAACCGCGGAAGACGGGACCGAAGCCAGCCGCCCTGAGGACGGCCGCCAAGTACCGATGGTCGACCCTATCGAAGGCTTTAGACTGATCCAAATTTATCAGCGCCCCACCCATGCCAGGATCCTTAACTACCCTGTCCACAATGTAGCGCATCAGATGGAGGTTGTCATGTATAGTTCTGCCCGGCACGGCGCATGTTTGCGCCCTGTCGACCAGTTTACCAATGACAAGCGCCAACCTCTCGGCTATTACTTTGGCCAAAATTTTCAAATCTGCGTTGAGCAGAGTAATGGGCCTGAAATTATCTATAAAATTCCCCTTGTTTGAGTCTTTCTTCAGCAACGTCACTGCACCTCGGCTTACGAAACCGGGGATTCTCCCGTTTGTTGCCAGTTGCAGTAGACTGGTGCCAAGAGGTCGCCAAACAAGTCTGGCATTCGACAATACAGCTCGTAGGGTAAACCATCCAATCCAGGCGACTTATCCCTCGCGCAGCCCGCCATCGCATCCCACACGTCAGCGGCTGTGATGGGACTTTCACAACACTCCGCTTCTCTTGCCGAGAGCCGCGGCAGGTCGATCAGGTAGGCACTGAAATCCATCCCGCGTTCCGACCCACCACTCGCACCAAACAGTCGAGCAAAGTGCTGTTGAAAGGCCTCACACATCCTTTCGGGTTCGAGTAAACTGCATCCCTGTTGATCTATTAGAGACCGAATGGTGGATCTGTTGCCACGCTGCGCCTCCGCTACCCGGGCCTCTCGCGCAGCTTCAATCCCTTCGTTCCTTAAGGCACGCATTTTAGCTCTGACGACGCAACCTTCATACTTGGCGTTGAGGTGTTGGTCGAGGGCCATCCTCGCAGCCAGCACGTTGGTTGCGCTGCCAGTGGTAAGTGCCTCTTCTAATTTCTTAACTAAGTCTCCCTCTACTCTATTTCGTTCTATCGCTAATTCCTTGCTAAACCTAATTGATTCCGATTTTATTGCCATTTTCAGGGCGTGCCGCCAGTGGTTGTTAACGACCGCTCCCGTCAGCGCCCTCTTAATTAACTCGCTAATCCGGTTCCTGTAAACCTGTCGCGCTAGCAGCGACGTGTTCAGTTTCCAGTAACCGGGACCCTGCCTATGTGTTTTATCTAAGTCGAGCGTACACGTAACAAATTTGTGATCTGTGTAGCTGACTATTTTAAATTGTGGACATCCTACACTATCCCTATCCGCTGTCCTGCATAGAATTCTATCTAGATAAGATCTCGACGATCCGACGCGGTTTGTCCAAGTCCACGTTGGCACGTTCGGATGGTCGAGTCGGAACCTGTCAGACAAATGGAAACGTCTGAGCAGATCTTTGAGGCTCTTACACCCCCTTCTATTCCTATCCCTTCCCACATAATCTAGATGCGTGTCCAAGGTAGCGTTCCAATCCCCTACTAACAGTAAAGGTCTAGATGTACCCAGGAAAACCTCTAGACGTCTGAAGAAATCCGCCCGACCCGTTAAGGACGGTGCATAAACTGCCATCAGACGGAATGCACACCCATTTCTGCCATCCACGTCCAAGACAACCAGCCTACCCTCCGGGTCTAGGAATATTGCTCTTACTTTTACCTTTAGACTCTTTCGAAAAAGCACCGCAGTACCTCCACCACCCATGTTCGGCAGACAGGGAGAAAAATAAATGTCAAATTGATTGCCAAACATGGACTCGAGGGCCCGCGGCTTACTGAGTCTGGTTTCACTGATAGCTACTATATCCACGTCCAGTGACTTGATGTCGTTTAGAAGGTAACCTTGCTTCCAAGCCGACGCCCAGCCACGCGCATTCACACAACCTAATTTAAGCATACTTGACATTTACGAAATTGTTTTTTACACACTATATAGAAGAGACAAGAGGCAAGAAGTGAGGTCACTTACTCATTTTAAAAGTTTCATTTTTTTCTTCTTCTTCTTTTGTATTGTTTTTGATGAGGTGTTTGTATAGTTTTTTCGACAGGTATCGTTGAAACCCGCCTACCGCATTCGGAAATATTGTTTTCAGTATGTGGTGTTGTGCTTGTGTTATGTGTAAAATTCTGATGTGTTTCGGTGGTGTGGTGTGCGGATGATTGTTTGTCTTAAAGTCATCTTCACAGATGACCATGTTAGATTTAATGTAGTCCATTAATTCTTTATTGTCTGTGTCTATTGCAGTTAGTTGTGTGTGGTTTTACGGGTTCATTATTTTTTGATTGTCTAGGGGGATGTTGTCCGGAGTTAGATATCTCCCTGCTTTACTTCCTTGTTTGGTGGATTTTTTGGATCTTTTTCTTTTACCCCCTGTGGCTATTTGCCATTCCGTCGAACTTTCGTGATCCGACGTATCAGTATGGGGTAGAGGCAAAGCATTTGCATTACTATGTATGCTTGTATAAATTGTTGATGTTTTGTGCGGTGTTTGTGTTGTTGTGGTGTTAGGGGTAGAATTTGTCTTCTCGTCACTGTTTTCTGTCTTTTTAATTGTCGTCCTCGGTGTGGGTGTTGGTCTATTTTTTGTTGATTCAACATGTTGAATTGGTTGTGACGTCAACGGTGATTGTGTTGGTACTGTTTCTTTTCTTTGTGATGTTGGGGTTTGTTTGCTGGTTTGTTGTTTTTCTTGGCATTGTTCCATAATTGAGTGTGTTGGTGTTGGTGTTGGCAACAAGGGTTTTTATTTGTTTTCTGATTTGTTCTTTCTTGTTTTTTCTGTACCAGATCGCACTTGGCAATCAAATGTTCGGGGCTGCCACATTTGTAGCATCTAGGCTTTTTGCCTTCTGCCATAACATATAGGCATTGCCCATTCTCCAAGTGGATCTTATCCGGTAGGCTCTCGATAGAGGCCCCCTCAATCTGGATGGTCACCACTATTGTTTTCCCACCCCAATGTCGCCAGGGTACACGGCGGTCTCCAAAATATAATATTTTAAATGGTAACAGATTGCCCCTGTTATCCATTTGTTAGGAAGCTCGGGAGGTACATTTTTAATGTGATTCGACTCACTCTCTGGTTTTTGTAGTATGGGACCATGATGATTTCATCATTTCCCAGAGACTCAGTAGAGTGAGCTTTTGCCACTTCCTGGTTAGGGAAGCGGACCACTACTGTGTTAAACTGGGGACCCCAGTTTATATACTCTTTTTCTTTCATTATGTTTTTTAAACATTTTTCCACATCAGTTTTTGTAATCTGTTCATTTAGTTTTTTGTTTTTTCTAATAATTTTATATACAATTGTCTTATTTTCTATTTCTTGCTTTATATGTTGAGGTGTATGCAGCACTAAATCTTGTCCACGGGTTGTAAAGAGAGCTCTTGTTTCTATGAGCTCTTCATTTGTGAATGTTATTATTTCCTTCTTCTGGCGAAGAGTGTCCGCGAAATTTACTGTTGTTGATTTTTTGTATTAACATCTTCACTATTAGATAGTTCATTTTTATTGTTGTTCTTGTTGTTGCTGTTGTTTCTGTCAATAGTTTTCGTGCGAGTTTTTTTTATCATTTATGTTGGTCGTGGTAGTGGGGTGGTGGTGGTGGTGGTGGAGGTGGTGGTGTAGCAGTATAGTAGTCTCGTGGTTGCTGTTGTTAGTGGTGGTGGTAGCGGTGGTGACAGGGCTGTTACCGCACGTGGTTGCAGCGTTCATTTTACCGATATTCATATTTGCATTTTCCGTGCGTACGTTCTTTTTTTTCTCTGTCGTTTCCACACTAGGAAAATGTTGTTCCATAAAAGAACGCGACCAGCGTTCTACAATAAAATTTCTAGACATTTTCTAATGTCGAGAAGAAAATTACAGAAATGAAATGGGGTTGAAACTGCCCCTAGGGGCGAATTCCTCCCTTGGAAAAGCACTCAAACGAAAGTTGGTTGCCTTACACACCTTATTTGCAAAAATGTACACAAAAATTGGGCTATAAATAGTCAAAATAAACGATTACCTTCGGAGCCGAACTGACATCACGTCCGTCGATAGATAGATAGATAGATAGATAGATAGATAGATAGATAGATAGATAGATAGATAGATAGATAGATATATAGATAGATAGATAGATAGATAAGTTTCTTTATTGGCCACACAGGGCTGCACACAGATGGGACAAGTTACAAGGTAGAGCTTTTCTTTTGGGAGATGAAAAAACAAAAGACAAAAGAAACAAAAAAAAGGTAGCGTAGGTTTTCGATCAAAAGGGAAAAAAAAGGAAAAGGAACAAAAGAAAAGAGAAATGAACAAAAGAAGAAAAAAGGGGAAAAAGGGGGAAGAGGAAGAAAAAAACGATCAATAGGGATCGTGTATCACAGTGTTATGATGTATGGTGTAAAGGGGAAAGCAAGTAAGGTTTATTCGTGGGAAGAAAAGCCTACGAAAAAGACCACGGTAACCTTGGTCAATATTGTTATATGTTACCACATTTGTTTGCAAGTGGGTAACCCTCTGTTTTCAATTTCTGGGTTCATAGGATTATGCTCAAGGTGGCTTCGTCATTCATACGTGCCATCCTTACTACATTCACCCATCTTTTTTTTAAAACATTCGCTAGACAAAACTTGCCTCTCTACTCTCACTTTCCTTTTCAAGTGGTACTTGAAGAAGCTGATGAGAGATTGACCAGAGAGGAAAGTGTTTGTCTCCAATCCTTTCAGACGCGTCCACCAGATACATTCTTTCGCCATAGCCACAACGATGATGAAAATAGCTCTTCCTTCCCGTTTGAAGGAAGGAGGCGTGACAATATTGACGATAGACTCAGCTGATAAACCGACTCGTCCCACACGTGACAGCAGTCGTTCGACATAAGCCCACAGGTCGGAAATTGTTGGACACTGCATCTCGGGCAGGTCGGCCCCGTGTTTCTCGAGCCGTGTCTGTAGAGCTTATCCCGAACGGGTGGCGCTTCTCGGTAGCACTGCCAGGCCAGGGATCTCTGGAAGTTGTCCATGGGACCCGGCCCGAAAGTCGTCCCGAACAGGCGGGTCAGGTACTCCTCGTCGACGTCCAGGTTCGCCCCGAGCTCGTCGTCGTACCTCCCTTCCACTAATCCTCTATAGAATGCTTAGATAGATAGATAGATAGATTGATAGATAGATAGATAGATAGATAGATAGATAGATAGATAGATAGATAGATAGATAGATAGATAGATAGATAGATAGGTAGGTAGGTAGGTAGGTAGGTAGGTAGGTAGATAGATAGATAGATAACTTTCTTTTATTAGCCACACAGGGCTGAATACAGAGGGGACAAATACAAATGTAGAGCTTTTCTTTTCGAGGGTGGAAAAAAAAATAAATGTAAGATTGCGATCAAAAGGGATCGAGAGGAGGAAAAAAAAAGAAAAGAAATCGTGTATCACAGAAACAATGATAAAAACATTGATAAAACAAGATTGGGTTCATCCGTGGGAAGAAAAGCCTACAGAAAAGACCACGGGAACCTCAGTCAGGGAAGAAATAACCACATGAGAGCAAAATGCTCTCTCTCTTTCTTTTTTACGATCTACAGGATCATGCTCAAAATGGTTTCGTCACTCGCACACACCATCTTTGCAACATTCACCCATCTTTTTTTTAATCTTTCACGAGACAAAACTTCCCTCTCCATTCTCACCTTCCTTTTCAAGTGGTACTTGAAAAAGTTGATGAGCGATTGGCCAGAGAGGTAAGTGGTTGTCTCTAATCCTTTCGCTCGGGTCCACACACACATTCTTTCACCATGGCCACCAGTACGATGAAAACTGCCTTTCCTTCCCGGTTGAAGATCGCATCTCGGGCACGTCGGTCCAGTGTGTCTGGAACCGTGTCTGTAGAGCTTATCCCGAACAGGTAATGCTTCTCGATAGCACTGCCAGGCCAGGGATCTTTGGTGATTGTTCATAGGTCCTGGACCGAAAGTTGTCCTGCACAGGCGGATCAGGTGTTCCTCGTCGACGCCCAGACTCTGCCCGAGTTCGTCGTCGCACCTCCCCTCCACTAATCCTCTATAGAATGCCTCTGTTGTGATGGAGTCGCACAAGTTCGATCCCGGACGGCAGAGTTGCTTGAGAGCAACGCGACACTCGCGGTGCCATTCGCCTAGCCTCGGTCTCTGCTTGATCCATGACTGTAGTTCGTCCAAGGAGACGAGCTGCGGGAAAGCGCGCCGCACAAAAGGCGACCACACCTGTTCACCGTTGTCTATGAAGCGCCGGAGATATCGCAGTCTCAGCGCATGTCTGCGCATCATCAACCACGGCATGCCCAGCCCTCCATTTAGCGGGTGTTGACAGCAAATGGATCGCCTAACCATCGGAACGTTTCCCTTCCACAAGAAGCGGAAGAGTATACGTTCCAGTTTGGTGATGGTAGGGTCGGGACAAGGCACGACGGTCAGACGATACTCGATGACGGATGCGATGTACGCGTTCGCCACCTCCGCCCGACCTTTTAGGGATAGCTTTCTCTCAGCCCATTTCTGGGTGAGAGTAGCCACCCTAGTCGTTATCTCGCCCCAGTTCTTCTCCATTTGGAGGTCCAGATCGAACCAGACCCCGAGCAATTTAACCGGTCCGTCCGTCCGTCCAGCGTCCCACGATGGAGACGCTGTTGGACGGCATGGGCCTGCTTCTCCAGGTGCCGAGCTGCAAGCCCACTGACTTTTCCCGGTTAATTTTTGCTCCCGTTACCGCTTCGTATTCTTTTAGTGTCTCGCCGACCAGCTTGATGTGCTCGTAGCTCGACACTATGACGGTGACGTCATCCGCGTATGCAGACACGCTCCTCCTGCATCCCAGCTCTCGTGGGATGCCCCTTAGCGTCGCCAGTTTCCGCAGTAGTGGCTCAAGAGTCAATACATACAGCAGCGATGAGAGGAGGCATCCCTGACGAACCGAACGCATGATGTTAAAAGGTCTGGATAGATGACCATTTACGCGAACTACTGAGCGGATGCCGCTGTATAAGGCAGCGATCCAACCGCGGAAAACTGGACCGAAACCAGCCGATTTAAGGACAGCCTCCAAGTAGTGATGGTCTACCCTATCGAAAGCTTTTGATTGATCCAAATTGATCAGCGCCCCACCCATGGCAGGATTCTTAACTACCCTGTCTATGATGTAGCGTATCAGATGGAGGTTGTCATGAATACTTCTACCCGGCACGGCGCATGTTTGCGCTTTGTCGATTAGTTTCTTGATGACAAGCGCCAACCTCTCGGCTAACACCTTGGCCAAAATTTTCAAATCTGCGTTGAGCAGAGTGATGGGCCTGAAATTATCTATTACGTCCCCCTTGTTTGGGTCTTTCTTAATCAGTGCCATTGCTCCTCGCTTTACAAAAGCAGGAATACTCCCGTTCTGCTGCCAGCTGCAGTAGACAGCTGCCAAGACGCCTCCAAACAAGTCTGGCATATGAAAATAAAGTTCGTAGGGCAGACCATCCAAGCCTGGTGACATGTCTCTCGCGCATCCTACCATCGCATCCTGTACGTCCGCAGCTGTGATAGGCCTTTCACAAGACTCCACCTCTCTTGCTGAGAGTCGTGGGAAGGCATGCAGGTAGGCACTAAAGTCCACTCTGCGTTCTGACCCACCACTTGTCCCAAACAGTTGGGTGAAGTGTTGTTGAAAAGCCCCACACATCCTTTTAGGCTCGAGCAATTCGCGCCCCTGTTCATCTATAAGAGACTTGATGGTGGCTCTGTTGCCTCGTTGCGTCTCCACCACTCGGGCCTCTTGGGCGGCTCCAACTCCTTCGTTCCTCAGAGCACGCATCCTAGCTCTGACAACGCATCCCTCGTGTTTGGCGTTGAGGTATTGGTCGAGGGCCAATCTCGCCGCCAGCACGTTGGACGCGATGCCAGTTCTAAGTGCCTCTTCTAAAACCTTAACTAATTCTCCCTCTATTCTATTTCGGTCTAATGCTAGGGCTTTACTGTATCTGACTGATTCTGCTTTAATTGCTTTTTTAGGGCATACCACCATCTGTTGTTGATGATGGTACCCGTCAAAGCTCTCTTAACTAATGTGCTGATCCGGTCCCTGTAAACCTGTCGTGCTGTAAAAGACGCGTTCAGTTTCCAGTAACCAGGACCCTGCCTATGTGTCTTATCTAAGTAAAGTGTACAAGTCACAAACTTGTGATCTGTGTAACTGACTATATGAAATTGTGGACAACCTACACTATTTTTATCTATTGTCCTACAGAATACTCTATCTAAGTATGATCTGGACGACCCGATGCGATTACTCCATGTCCTCATTGGCACATTCGGGTGGTCCAGTTGGTACCTGTCAGACAGTTGGAAACGTCTGAGCAGGTCTTTGAGGCATTTGCATCCCCTTCTATTGCTGTCTCCGCCCACGTAGTCTAGATGCGTGTCTAGGGTGGCATTCCAATCCCCCACTAAAAGTAAAGGACGAGACGTTCCCATGAAAGACTCTAGACGTCGAAAGAAATCTGGTCGGCCTGTTAAGGAAGGAGCATAAACTGCTATTAGTCGAAAAGCACACTCATTGCTGCCATCGACATCCAAAACGACCAGCCTACCCTCCGGGTCTAGGAAAATTGCTCTTACTTTGGGATCCAGACTCTTCCGGAGAAGCACCGCGGTGTCACCTCCGCCCATTCTCGGTAGACACGGAGAAAAATAAATGTTGAAATGTGTACCGAAACTGTGCTGGAGTGCCAGCGAGCTGTGGAGTCTGGTCTCACTGATGGCTATGATATTCAGATTTAGTGACTTGATGTCATTTAACAGGTAGCCTTGTTTCCAAGGCGACCCCAAGCCACGTACATTTATACTGCCTATTCTGAGCATGTTCCGATAAAAAATTGTTTTACACACGAAAAGAAAATGCAAAAAAGGAAAGAGAGAGAGAAAAGGTTACTTGTCGTTCGAAAGTCCTTTGTTTTTCACCCCACAGTATTCTTCCATGAGGTTTTTGTATAGTTTCTTTGATGAATACTTTTGAAATCTCCCTACTGCATCAGGGTAAAGAGATTTCAGGGTGCTGTATGTGTTCTGTGTTACGTGTATTATTTTAATGTGTTGTGGTGGTGTTGTGCGTGGGTGGTTATTTGTTTTTATGTCGTTTTCAGTTATGTTGGTGTTTGACCTAATGTGTTCCATTAGGTCGTGGTTGTTTGTGTTTATGGCTGTCAACATTGTTGGGGGGTTTGATGATGGTGTGTTTGTGTTGATGTGTTTGTTTTCTGTGGATGTTTTTGTTTCGGGAGTGGTGAATCTTCCTGCTTTGTTTGTTTTCTTTTCTTTTCTTTTTTTTTTCCCTTTTTCTTCTCCCCCCTGTGGCTATTTGCCAACCTTCTGTGTCTTCTTCGTCTAATGACAAATCAGAAGAATCAGAGCTTGGGAGAGGGAAAATATTGGGGTCTATTGTCGACTGTGTTGGTTTTGTTGTTGGTGTTGGTTGGTGAGCGTTTGGTTGTGGTGTATGCGGTTTTGGAGGTGGGGTGTGGGTATTTTGTGTTTGAGTGATTGTAGGTATTGTTGTGTTGTTTGGGGTGTCAATTTTGTGGGGATTTGGAGTAGTAATTGTTTCTTCATTTTCGATGAGTGTCTTTTTGGCAGATGTCCTTGGTTTGGGAGTTGGTTTATTCTTGGTTGTTGTTGTTGGTGGTGTTGCTTCTGTTCTTAGTGTGGTTGTTTGGTTGGTGAGGTTTGTTTTTTTGTTGATTTTCTGTGATTAGACCTGTTCGTGCAAAACGTGGTGTGGGTAGTAAAGCTGGTTTATTTGTTTTTTCCGGCTGCTGTTGTTGTTGCTGTTGTTTTCTTGCGGCAGATTTGCAATCTTTTTTTAGGTGTTGCTCACTGCCGCATATGTAGCAACGTGGTCTTCTGCCATCGACGACCACATACAACTTGTGGTTTTCTGATACACATATCTGGGTGGGTATTTTCTTTATGTCCTCTTGGTTTATATGTAGTAGAAATTCTACTTTTTTTCCCACCCAGTTTTTGTGCTCCGTGACCGTGGTTTCTAAAATTGTGAAATCTTTCATTTTCACACATAAGGCCTTTGCTAGCCATAGATTGTTAGCTATTTTGGGGACATTGTTTAAAGTGATCTTAGTCACTTTCTGTCCACGATAGCTTGGTGTTAGTTGAAGTTCATCTGAATGAAGAGTTAGCGTTGGGAA